>NC_060893.1:7554515-7647015 GCF_014805685.1 Silurus meridionalis | reverse complement strand
CAAAATACTAACATACCATATGCTGAATATTTACAGGAAACAGTTCTGTCTGTACACATGCAGACTCAAGCTGTTCTCACTTTTATATAACACTGATATTTGTTTTTATTTTGGTTTCTTGGCCCTCTTCTGTTTCCTCTCTTTCATCCATCGTTTGCTAAAGCCTGCCTAAGTAGTGATGAACCGGTCTTGCTCTTCTTTCACAGACTTCCCACAAAGCAGGCTAGGAGAAGCCATCCATCCTCACACCAAGGGTCCTATTACTTTATTTCCTACACTATGTCTTTTGTGAAACCTCGATTTCACGTGTACCTGGGGGCAGGCGGCCTTCTGTGCTAAACCCAAACACAATGCATCAAAGATTGACCACTGACCCAGCGGTATGACCCACCCAAGGGATAAATGTTAGGACAAGAGAGGAAAAAAAAAAACAATTCACTTGTTAGCAACGCCCACAAGTTGGCAAAGAGGAATTGTTCTCCCTCATACCATTGAGTTGTGATGGAGATGTGATCCAGAATGATAAAGAGGAAATGATGACATGAGTTGTGTGAATTGTTTTGGCTGATTCATTCTTCTTAAAAAAAAAAAAAAGAAAAAAAAACGATTTTTGTGTAGCGGCTCGAACAATAATCACATGTTGCCTCTCATGCATATGAAAAAAAAAGATATTGGTATTATATGGGTAAAGTGGGTAAAAGCTTTTTAAAAATAAAGATTCTGTCTCTCTAAGGTCACATGCAATAAATTTAGCATATTCACAGCTGCACAGAGAAAGAGGCATCAGTTACTAAGTTATTTCTTTTCATAAGGCTTGTTTGAAGCAACTCAAGTAGGTTACGTTTGACACCAAACCAGGACACATCATTTCATCATGCTCTGCAAAAAACTATGCTCCAAATTCCTTTGTGCTGCAACCAGCAAAAGACTGCAGTTGTAAACATTTCGTTAAAAAACACATCTCTGAGGTCTTCTATATTCACCCTACATGCCTGACTCGCTGCTCGCTTCGATCGTGGGCCTCCCACACAGAGGTCACAGCATCTCAACATTAATGAACGACTTCAGTAACATAAGATTCTTCCAGACTGAGCTCTCCGAATAGTATATGCTTCTAAAATAAAGCACAAATAGAAAACTGTCCTCTAAAATATACATGCATACATACTTGTAGGCTTTTTTGTAAACTTTAACCTTCATGAGAATACCAGATTTCAGCCCTTTTCTACTCAACTCTCCTCTAAGTTGAAGAAAAATTACATGCTGTGGGTGTGTTCAACAGAAGTTACAGCAAGAGCTATTTGACACAATATACATTTCTATTCTAAAAATGATTGCTAATTAATTTTATAATTGATCAGTTGGGTTATGTTATGAAGCACATTGTGGCATGCTGAGTCACATGCCCTCGTGTTTCAAACAGAGAATCATGTTTCAGGCCACTTGTGTTGATCATTTAATTTCCTTAATATACACAATATATATTCTTAATAAATACTCAGTGGACAAAAGCACCTGACTCTTGCAACCATAATTGCTCCTTCCCCAAACTGTTACTATTAAGTTGGAAACATACAATTGTAGAGGGTCTTTGGATGCAAGCTTAACACTTTTTTTACTTGAATTAGAAGACCCAACCTGTTCCAGCATGATGCGCATAGTGAGCTCAATTAAGATATGGTTTACTTGAGTTGAAGTGAGATGATATCATGCTATAGAGCTCTGACCTCAACCCTACTGAACAGCTTTGGAACAAATTACAGTACACTGATTGCCTCCCAGGCATCCTACATTAGCACCCGACTTTACTAAAACCCTTGTGACTGGTGCAAATATTAATAGTTGTTGGAACAGAATGGGTTAATTAAGAGTATTTGTCGGAGTGGGCAGGATTGATTAAAATTCCTTTGAGATTGGGAAGAAATGGATTAAGAACAGCGCACTTCACAGCAATACATAGGCAAAAAGAAATGTTTAACAAATAACCAGTTCTCAGAAGCAGCAAATATTTTGAAGCATTAACTTTCTTACAGGTTGTGGAAACTGGTTCTGTTGTTTTGGCAGGTCAGTAAAAAAAACAAATATAAACTTGATTGATAAACTAAATATCAGTGCCTTTGTGATGAACACTGACTGCACACCAGGCCTCCTCACCCTACATCAGCACATGACTTTTCTACAGCCTGTGTGGCTCCAAAATATAGTGGAACATCTCCTCAGAAAAAGTTATTATTAAAGCAAATGGTGTCCACAAAATGTTTTCTATATAATGTACATACACTAAGGGTCTTTAGCTTCAATTATTTATATTTAGACTTACTGCTATTTTACACATCTGCATATGCTAAAATCTATATGAATCTGCTGCATTATATAATTGTATCTAACCTAAACAAAATTTGTTTTACCAATATGCAGTGTTGTCCAAAAACTCAAACTGTTTTTTTCTATAATTGATTGGATGCCAACTGTATTTTAATCTCTGCACTCGTAAATTTGAACCTAAAAGTAAAATGAGGATTCTCATTTTGCAGATTAATCATAAATTAATCTAGATCTGAAGGTTTTTGTTAGTGAGAAAGCTGGTGGATATTGGACTTTATTTTGTCTCATCAGTGCTAAACCTGAAATCCAAGTTATATCTCTACGAACAAATCAAAACTATGATCAACTGGCAAAAAATGGTGTAAAACTAGCAAAAAATATTTATTTAAACACTTTGACCTTATATTAATCTGTGTGCCTCATTTGGATGACAAACACTTGATAATATTCTCATGCTGTGACAGGTTATCTCATAAAATGTCAGCTGTATTTTAGTTAGTCATGTGGTTTAATTAAGCTGTTTTTCTTTTTAATATAGGCATTAGTTCTGTTAAAATACAACACAGATGAAGGTAGCACATGATCTGATGTCATCCATCTCACCAACAAAATGTAGTTGTAAATTAGTTGATTGAACTAATGCTGAAAAAATATTCAAGATTTTCTTTTCATTTACTACATTAAAATAAAAATCACAAATTAAATAGATTTAATTTTTTTATATAAAAATAATTTAGTAATTGCATCCCTAATTTAAAGAAAAATAAACATCTTTAATAATAATTTTCATCATTCTTGAAATAATTATTTTCATTTAAAGAGATGAGCTTCCCACAGGGAGCAAGTAGTGAAGCAATTTTATATGCGCATTTTGAATTATTCTGGCGAGTGATCAAATTAACCAAACAAGCTATAAAAGAGTTCTTAGAATGTAGGAGAAACCCAACAGTCTCAACAGCATCACAAACACATATTCTACTATATACCAATGGGTACTAACGATATTAGGGACAATCAATCGGTTTCTGATAGGGTTATGCAGAGAAATGCAAATAACACACCAAACACCACTTTCTAATAGTTGGACTAAAAAGAAAAAAGCAGGCTACTGGCAATCATAGGCAAATAGCAAATATGGACTAAATGTTGAATGAAATGTTCTAAAAACACATGAATCTTATTGTCACAAACTTTTGAGTATTACTGACTGAGTGGGCAAATCTCTGTTCTCCATGGCAAACTGTAGTAGGGATTAAAATAAGCTCATAGTGGAAAATAAGTATTAGTTCTCATATTATTTTAATTTATTTTATGTGTTATGCATTTTATATCTTGAGCAGGAGCAATTATTTAAAAAAGTGATAAATGGTACTAAAGTACCTCTAAACTTTAATAAATCACAATTCATTACACTCTCTCTTTCTTATATTTTTTCGAATCACATGCACATTAAATGATGTGATCTTTCAATGCCATCTCTATCTAAGATATTAGACTTTTCTAATAGCGAAACATATAGATATTTCTTGTTTTATGCAAACAGTCCCATCTTCCTGTTGAAAATTTCATTTAGCTGGGCACATGGCACTGCAGTAATGTATCACTCAGCATGTACTGTCTGGGAAAATCTTCTACAGCTTTCTCTTGTACATGACCAGTTAGGGTCAATATTTCACCCAAAGATTGCCTATTTTTTTTTTTTTTTGTTGTCTAATCAAGTCTGGGTTACAGTTGCCACCCTTGAAATAAGCACTAGAATCCAAAATTGAATGATAATCTTTTACAGATCTATTAGTCATATGCCAAACATGGATCATATCTAAGTTAAGTCACTACTGTCATGTTTCAGGTATAGATCTAATAAATGTGAATGTACTGAGAAACTGTGAGAGTGTCATGCAGCGAAATGAATGGAGGCAGAAGCCGGAGCACAGTTCGCGTTGGTTTAATGAAGAGAGAGAGAGATATACACAAACACACACATGGCAGTCCTTAAAAACCCAGAGAGAGAGATATCCGTGGTATGCCCTGGAGGGGGCGAGGTCCACATAGTCCAGGAACGAACGCACGGGAGGAAAAGGGGAAATCCGGGGTGTGCTTTGGAAGAAAGCGCGGCCGTAGAAAGAGTGTAAAGTCCGGAATGGAATGAAACGCATAGGGATGCGCATAGACCAACAAACAATAACGGACAGTGAGTGAGTGTAGAAGAGGGGTTTATATAGGAGCCAGGAATGAGTAGTAGATGAGTCCCAGGTGTGTGTGATTAAGCCGGGAGCGGCAGAGATAGCGGCAGCATAACAGGGGGCGTGGCAGGTGGGTTCCTGCCATTAGAGGAGGGCCTGGACGTCCATCCAGGGTCGAAGGGGACCCGGTTAGAATCGGTGCGGAACCGAGGAAAACCGAGGATAACCCGAGGCGAAGCGACCTACCCAGCGGAGAGCTGAAACTGAGCGACGCCCACACTGGAGACCTGGAACAGAACAAAGCCCTCGGCGGAGGCCCGAAACGGAGCGCTGTCCACCGCGGAGGCCAGGAATGGAGCAAAGTCCTTGGCGAAGACTGAAGGGGGGGTGATGTCGTCGGTGGAGGCTGGGGGACGGCCTTAGTGGAGACAGGAAGTGGAGACATGCTTCTGGCGGAGATCAGGGGCGAAGCAACGTCCACAGTGGAGTCCAGAGGCTGAGCGACTACCTCGGCAGAGACCAGAGGCTGAGAGACGTCCACCACGGAGGTCAGAAGCAAAGCAACGTCCACCATGATGGTCTGGAATGAAACTACATCCACCATGGAGACCCAGATCCACCATGGAGACCCAGAATGGCATGACGCCCTTGGCGATGACCGGAGACTGGGTGAAGCCCTCAGCAGAGCTTACGGGTTGGATGAACCCCTGGGTGGATGCCCATGATGGAGTGATGCCCATGACGGAGAACAGAGATTGAAGTGGAGTCACGGACACGGTGGAGTCCAGAGGCCGTGCAACACCCACAGCCAGGTTCAGAAGACAAGCCACGCCTTTAACGGAGTCCAGAGGATGAGCCACGCCTTCAACTCTGTCCCGAGGATGAGCCACGCCTTTAACGGAGTCCCGAGGTAGAGCAACATCCTCAGCGAGGATCGGAGGCCGAATGACTCCCTCGGGGGAGTTCAGAGACCAAGTGACGTCCTCGGCGGAGCTTTGTGGTTGAGCGAGGTCCTCAGCAGCGACCTCATTCTCTGATGAGCTTGAAAGTGACCTGCCGCCCTTTGAGGGACCTTGGACCGCACTGGAGTTTCCCGAGGGGTTTTGGATCGTGACGTAGCCTTCAGTGGACCTTGGAAATACCACATTATCTTCGAAAAGGTCCTGAAGTGCAATAGCTCTTTCGTTAGGGTCTTGACTTGCTACGTCGTGGCGGTAGGGACCGTGGATCGCGACGATGCCTTCGGAGAGACTTTGAAGCGTGTCATCCCCTTTAGCATGACTCGTAGGTGGGACGTCACCTTGAGTGGAGCTCGGTTGCGTGACGTCACCTTGAGAGGAGGTCAGAGGCGAGAGGTTGCCGTCAGAGGAGTTTAGAGGCGGGACTTCACCTTCAGAGGAGCTCGGGAATGAGACATTGCCTTTGGAGGAGCTCAGAGGTGGGATGTCACCTTCAGAGGAGCCTAGAGGCGGGATGTCGCCTTCGGAGGAGCTGGGGAGCGAGACGTCGTTATCGGAGGAGCTTGTGGGCGAGACGTCGCCAGCAGGAGAGCTTGGATACGTCTGCAGAGGAGCTTGGGCTCTGGTGTTGCCCTCGGAGAGACCGAGTATAGCAAAGGTGCCTCCACAAAGGCCTGGGACGGTATCTTCACCCTCAGAGGACCTTGGGACAGTCATGCCATCTTCACAGGCATCTGGCAGTGTAACGTCACCTCCAGCGTGACTTGCGGGCAAGACGTCGCCTTCAGAGGAACTTGGTAATGAGACGTCGCCTTGAGAGGGACTCTGTGGCAATGGGTCAGCGTCGGAGGAGCTTGAAGGCGTGACGTCACCGTCGGAGGAGCTCAGAGGCGAAACGTCAGCGTCAGCGTCGGCGATGTCACAGCACCCTCAGCGGGACACTGAAGCTGAGCGGAGCGCTCTGCGGAGCTCTGGAGCGGAGCGGCACGCTCGTCGAAACTCTGGGGCAGAGCGGCACGCTCGTCGAAGCTCTGGGGCAGAGCCGGGAATTCCATCACATTCACGGAGGGGAGTGGCACGGCTGCGCTGGCATGCTCCAGAGCCGGCGAGCGAGAACCGCGAGGAGCTTCCAGGTGTACTCCCTTGTATTGGCTGGTCTTGCCGTTATAGACCGGATCACGCAGTACCCACGGTGGTAATCCGATCATGTTCCTTCTTAGGTCCGGTATTCTGTCATGCAGTGAAATGAACGGAGGCGGAAGCCGGAGCACAGTTCATGTTGGCTTAATGAAGAGAAAGAGAGAAATTGCGCATAGACCAACAAAATAACAGACAGTGAGTGAGTGTTTATAGGAGAGGGGTTTATATAGGAGCAGGGAATGAGTAGTAGATGAGTCCCAGGTGTGTGTGATTAAGCCGGGAGCAGCAGAAATAGCGGCAACATGACAGCCGCCGAAGGGGGCGTAGCAGGTGGGTTCCTGACAGACAGTAACAGCAAATGAGGACAAAATCTGTATCAAGATGTACAAAAAGCACATATGAATCTTCAAGGAAATATTCAAAGTCTACTAAGCTGACAATAACCACCTCCAATGTAGTCTAGTGGGTTTAGACTTTACATCAGCAAGCACAAAGGAACCAATTAAGATGTCTTCACAACATAATAACCTAGATAAAAAATATCACATGCTATCATGGTATTAAATGACAGAATAAAGAAAAACAAAAATTATACATCTTTGCAGAACCTTGTATGTATTAAATTATACATTTATTTATTTTACCAATCTAGTTCTAGTTCTGGTCAGCAGGATGTGCATATAAAAGCAATTGTGAAAGATGCTAAGAAAATGAGCACCAGCAAGTAACAACAGTAACAAATAAACCAGTTACACAATCCATTTCTCTTACAACTGGAAATTTGCAGAGATTGCTGTACTCTGATTTAGTCTATAGCACAGGCTTTAAAACATATCTGGGGTGACAAAGCCAAACACAATATGGATGAAACCCAATAGAGTGAGTAACTTGATTTGGTTTATAAAAAATAGGTAGATTTCTGTATTCTTTATACAGTAAGGTAATGTTTAACTCATAAACAGTGACAATTTGTTTCACTCTTAAAAAAAAAGACAAAATTACAGTTAGTAAGTCTTAAAAGGTGCACAATTTTTTTTTACATTTATCATGTGTGTACTGTAGCAGTAGCTGAACTCAAGCAATTCTTGAACAGAAAGTCAAATGAATGCCAGAGGCTAGTAAATGTTGTTTGTTATTATAAGTGCACCCCTAGTTCTACATATAAATGCAAAAAAAAATCTAATGCAGTAACATATGATAGTAAAATGAGTAAAGAAAGTAAAAAAATAAATAAATACATGTATAGAAATCATTCCCCATGCTGTAAAAATAATGAGACAAAGCAGGCAAAGTATGGAACAGGCTTCTCATGAAGTACAATTTGTTCTTTTTCTTTAGCAGGCCAGCTACTCTGCATTCAAACTTAGATGACATTTCCTGGCTAGTTCCTCTCATCATTCATCTCTTAGACATCCTCTGCTGCTTACCATGAATTATTAAACAAACAGGCATCATCTAAAACCCAGTGGACATAGCTGAGAAACTGGGATTCCTCCAAAGTCTGCCAAACATTCAACAAAAGTTGCAGTGTGAATTCACAGCATAGAGCACACCAAAAATAACTTTTAATCTCTTTTAATAATTTTTTAAAATAAAATAATATTGAAGAACAGTGCAAAATGTAAAAGTACCACAAGGTTCTTCTATCTCATCATTTTTCAGGGTCAAAAAAAGACGCCTCAGTAAGGCTATATTTCTCTAAGTGTTTTTTTAGAGAACAAAACAAAATGTATGACAAAACTAGTGATAAAGTGATACCATTTGGTTTTATGTTCATGCATAAAAGCACTCACTGGTTTAATGTCATGAACAATGACAATGATATTCAGTTTATATCAGTTTAAAAATTCTAGTGACCTGCCAGAACAACAGAAACACATTTTCCACAAACTGTAAGAAAGTTAATGCTTTGAAACTGTTGTAGGTCCTGAAAGCTGGGCAGTTGTTGAACTTTCCTTTGTGTCCAGGTATTGTTGTGCAGTGCTCTTTATTTATCTTATTTCTACTTAATCTCAAAGAAATTCTGTTCAAAACTTTCACATGCTCTTGATCAACCCTATCTGTTCCAACAACTATTAACATTTGCGCCAGCCACAAGGGTGTTATTAAAATCAAGCGCTGATGTAGGGTGAGGATGCCTGTAGGTGCAATCAGCGTTATAATTCATCCTAAAAGTGTTCATTGGGGTTGCTGTGAGAGCTCCATAGCGGGAGATCTTCTTACTCCAACCCAAAAATCATATCTTCATAGAGCTGGCTACAGCACAAGGGCATTGCAATGCTGGAACCAGTTTGTGTCCCTGAGTTCAAGTGAAGGAAAGATAGAATGCAACTGAATCCAATGACAATACAATTGTGTGCCTCCAATTTTGTGTTAACAGTTTGTGGAATAACCACATCTTCTTTTTTTCGGCTGCTCCCTTTAGGGGTCATTACATCTGTCATCATCTGTCTCCATACTAACCTGTGCTTTACATCTGCCTCTTTCAGACAAACTATCTGCATGTCTTCACTCACCACATCCATAAACCTCTTTCTTGGCCTTCCTGGCGGCTCCATACTCAACAGTCTCCTACCGATATACCCCATGTCCCTCCTTTGCACATGTCCAATCTCTTTCTATCTCACCTCCTTTACCTTGTCTCCAAAGGAAGTTCTGGAGGATAGAATGCCTAGAGCATGACTGGCATGGGGCAGTTGATGAATGGTCTCTACCACCTTGGCTGAGAGACAAGAGGCTAAGAGGACACCGAAAAACTAGAGGTGGCAGGAGAGGCAGCATGTGTGAATGCTTCAGAACTGCTTCCCTGATGGCAGGAGAGTGAAGAGTGTGTGTGAGTGTGTGTGAGGGGTGTGTGGGGTAGTCCACAATACTGTTGGCTTTGCGGATGCTGCGTGTGATGTAAATGTCCATGAGAGAGGGGAGAGAGACTAAGATGATCTTCTCAGCTGTCCTCACTATCCTCTGTAGGGTATTGCAATCTGAGACGGTGCAGTTCCCAAACCAGGCAGTGATGCAGCTGCACAAGATGCTCTCATTGGTCCCTCTGTAGAACGTGGTCAGGATGGAGGGTGGGAGATGAGCTTTCCTCAGCCTTCTCAGAAAATAGAGATGCTACTGGGCTTTATTGGTGATGGAGCTGGTGTTGAATGACCAGGTAAGGTTATCCGCCAGATGAACACCAAGGAATTTGGTGCTCTTGACGATCTCCACTGAGGATCCATCGATGATCAGTGGAGAATGGTGGAGATGTGGAGATGTTGTGGAGATTGCATTGTCCGTGGAGCGGTTTGAACGATACGCGAACTGCATGGGGTCCAGTGCGGGTGGAAGCTGGGTCTTGATGTGCCTCATGACGAGCCTCTCGAAGCACTTCATCACAATGGGTGTGAGTGCAACGGGTCGATAGTCATTGAGGAAGGAGACAGAAGACTTCTTCAACACAGGAATGATGGTCGTCGTCTTGAGGCACGTAGGAACAGTGGCGCTGCTCAGGGAGATGTTAAAGATATTGGTGAATACACCCGCTAGCTGTTGTGCACATTCCCTGAGCACTCTGCCAGGAATGTTGTCTGGTCCAGCAGACTTCCGTGGGTTAACTCTGCATAGAGTTTTCTTCACTTCAGCTGTGGTTAGACAGAGCACCTGGTTAGTGGGAGGAGGGATGGTCTTCCTTGCCACCATGTTGTTCTGCACCTCGACTCGGGCGTAGAAGTCGTTCAGAGCATCTGGGAGGGAGGCGTCACGGTCACACGCAGGTGATGTTGTCTTGTAGTTCGTGATTGCCTGAATGCCCTGCCACATGCGCCAAGTGTCTCCGCTGTCTTGGAAGTGGCCGTGGATTCTCTTGGCATGTGCGCACTTTCCCTCTCTGATGGCATGGGACAGTTTGGCCTTTGCTGTTTTTAAGGCCGCCTTGTCCCCTGCTCTGAAGGCAGAGTCTATTGTTTTTAGCAGCACACGCACCTTGGTGGTCATCCACGGCTTCTGGTTGGAGCGTGTAGTGATGGTCTTGGAGATGGTCACGTCATCAATACACTTGCCGGTGACTAAAATCTCCGGCGACTATAAACAATCCATTAGGGTGTGTGTTTTGAAGTTAGCTAATGGTCCCGTAGAGTACACTGAGCACTTCCTTAGCATTAGCGCTAGGTGGTATGTACACTCCGAGCACAAAAGCAGTGGTGTATTCCCGGGGTAAATAAAAAGGTCTACATCTCACAACAATAAACTTCAGCAGTGATTAGCAGTAGGTAGAAACAAGGACAGAGTTCTTACACCATTCCGGGTTGATGTAAACACACAAACCACCGCCGCAAGTCTTACCGCACAGAGCTGTCGGCACGAAACGTGGCTAGCCCATCCAGCTAAATGGCGGCGTCCAGAACTCTGTCGCTCAGCCATGTCTCAGTAAACACAAAAATGCAGCAGTGTCTGTACTCATGCCAAGTAGCTTGTTGGAGTCTGATGTATTCCAATTTATTGTCCAGGAAACAGACAATAGCCAGCAGTAGAGATGGTAGAGAGGGCCGTCTAGGGTTAGATTTTAGCCTAGCATTAGCACCTGCTTGCTTTCCACGCTTCTGCTTCCTCGCGCAGCGCTTTCAATTCCCCCTCCTCCGTCCATCCGCCACAGGTGACGCCGAGGTCTGGAGGCCTGGTTTTCGAAGCACGCCAAGGTCGCGTAGCTTCTGCCGCAGGTCATCATTTATAGTGTTGTTTGGGTTATTTCTGAGTTCTTTGATGGTTTTGTGGTTGTACAAGAGGACACCGGTTGCTCCGATGTCCATGTGTTGCGTAAGGCGGGCTACAAATTGAAAGTAGCACCATTTTGGGCCGATGCGAGCTACTGCCACGCTGCCATCTTGGATCCAAGCACTTTATCTCGAAGCACTTCATCACGATGGGTGTGAGCACGATGGGACGATAGTCATTGAGGCAGGAGACAGTAGACTTAATCGGCACGGGAACAATGTTTGCTGTCTTGAGGCACATAGGAACAATGGCGCTGCTCAGGAAGATGTTGAACATGTCGGTGAAGACATTTGCTAGCTATTCTGCACATTCCATGAGCACTCTGCCAGGAATGTTGTCTCGTACAGCAGACTTTCGTGGGTTAGAGTTTTCCTCATTTCAGCTGTGGCTAGACAGAGCACCTGGTCACTGGGAGGAGGGGTGGTCTTCTTCACCCTCCCCATGTTGTTCTGAACCTCGAACCGGGCGTAGAAGTCACGGTCACAAGCAGGTGATGTTGTCTTGTAGTTTGTGATCGCCTGGATGCCCTGCCACATGCGCCGGGTGTCTCTGCTGTCCTGGAAGTGGCCGTGGATTCTCTTGCTGTGTGCGTGCTTTTGCCTCTCTGATGGCACGGGACAGTTTGGCCCTCTCTGTCTTTAAGGCTGTCTTGTCTCCTGCTCTGAAGGTGGAGTCTCTTGATTTTAGCAGCGCACGCACCTTGGCAGTCATCCACGGCTTCTGGTTGGAGTGTGTAGTGATAGTCTTGGAGCTTGCGGGATACGGAGGCGGAAGCCGAAGTATAGAAAAAATTAAGTTTATTCACAAAACAAGGCGGAGCCAACATAAATACTTGCAGTGCAAAGTATATTCCGGTGGTGCCCTCCGTGAGCGCTGGCCACGAATGTCCTGAACCGGTAAGAGGCAGTTAGTGAATAGGTAATCCCAAGGTGCTCGAGAGGAAGCTCGGCGCTGAGCAGTCACGGATGAAACGTCGTGCTAAATGCGTGAACGTAGATCCAAAACAGTGCCGGGAGGATCGGGGCCATCCGGGCCGTGGAGAGAGTGAGAAGTCCAAGACGAAAAGGTACGAAGCGAAATAAATGCATGCGATGAAACAGCCTGCCTTGAACCTACACATACGTACAATAACGGACAAAGAGTGTGAGTGAATGAGGGGTTTCTATAGGAGCAGGTGATAAGTGAGTGAATAAGTCTCAGGTGTGTTCAATGAATGAAGCCCGGAGCTTTAGAGAAAGCGGAGGCAATGACAGCCGCCAAAGGGGGCGTGGCAGGTGGATTCCTGACAATAATGTGGGTTTGGAATGATTTGTAACATTTTTATAATTGTAACGAGTAACGATGCAGAACATAAAAAATCTATCGGAGTAAAAGTATTAAACTCATTGAAAATATGTACTGAAGTAAAAGTGGAAGTAGGAGAAAAAACAATACTCCAGCAGAGTACAGATACGGCCTTTTAGTACTTAAGTACAGTAGTGAAGTAGTTCTACTTTGTTACTATAAATCTCTGCTGAACATGTCCCAGTCAGTGCATTCAAAGCAGTCCTGGAAAGCAGACATGGATTCTGCTGGCCAGGTTCTCACCTGCATTCAAGCTGGTCTTGAACGCCTGCTGAGTAGTCTGTATGCTGGGATCATCATAAAAGAGATGTGGTCTGAGTATCCCCAGATGTTTGTGTAAACACCATTCAGTGTGTTTGCTCCTCTGGTTGCAAAGTCCACATTCTGATGAAATTTAGGGAGCACAGTCCTGAGATTTGCATGGTTGAAATCTCCGGTGACAAAAAATCCGTCAGGGTGTGTGTTTTGTAGTTCGCTAATGGTCCCGTAGAGTAAGCTGAGTGCTATCTTAGCATTAGTGCTAGGTGGAATGTACACTCCAAGCACAATAGCAATGGTGATCTGATAATATTTCCCAAGGGAAGCATGTGTTTTGTGCAAAGCAAAGGTCCTAAAACTGAACCTTGTGGCACCCCATAATTTATTGCATTAACCTAGATAGTTCTCCATTTAAATCTACAAAATTGGAACAATTAAAAGATTAGAGGAAATTAGAAGAAAGTCATGATCTATTGTGTTCAATGCAGTAAAGCTGTGAAGCTAAAAACACGTCATTTGTGATTTTAACTAGAGCAGATTATTTGCTATGATGGGGCCTGAAACCTGACTGAAATTCTTCAAAGATATTGTTTTCTTGTAAGAAGGAGCATAACTGGGTTGACACAATCTTTTCCAGAATCTTAGACATAAACATAAGGTTTAAAATGGGTCTGTAATTAAAAAATTTAGTTTTCTTAATGAGGGGCTTAATAACTGCCAACTTGAGGGGTTTAGGGAAGTGGCTAAAGATAGAAAGAAGTTAATAATATTGAGAGGAGGCCTGCCAGCTATGTAACACTTCTTTCAGTAGTTTAGTTGGACTCTATCAACTAAACCAAAATCTAACAAACATGTTGATTTGGCTTTGGTGAAAATGTCATACAGATCTTCCTGTCCTATACTTGTAAAGCATTGTAATTGTAATTGTGGAGCTTTAGGTGAGACTTAGTCACGAGATGCTGTCAAAGGTTGGACCTCCACAATTGTGTTTCTAATACTTTAAAATGTTTTCAGTGAAGAATTTCATTATCACCACTAAACTGTGATTAAATAATCTTTTCAGATATCTGATTTGTTGTTAATTTGTTGTTAAGCCACTGTACTAAAATAGAACCTGTGATTGTTTTAGTTGTTTTCTATGAGTTTGCTTAGGTGCTATGTCGTGCCTGTATAGCGCCTGTCTGCAGCTGAACATACTGTGTTTTTACGCAACTCTTAAACCTCTAATTTAGTCTTTCTCAATGAGTCGCTATAGTGATGTTTTGTTTAACCCCAAAAGAGTTTAGTAATTCCACAAATGATCATTTGCATCACCTACATGAATATTAAAATCTACAAGCAGCACTTTATCAAAAAGGACCAAAAGGTCCAAAAGAAAACTCTTCATGACTCTCTGCTCTCCCCTTCAGCCACTGATTGCAACCTTGGGGTAACTATATACAATCAACTGTCCTTCTTCTTACATGTTGCCGACCACTTCTGTCCACACAGGCTGCCCATTTGCTTGTTTAGTCTCTTGTCATTTTGAGACTGGACTACTGTAACTCTCTGCTGGCAGGTCTTCCTCTGCACTGGGTGCACTATAATGTGAACAGACGCCATCTCGCAGCATATGACCTCCCGTAGAGGGAGCTCTGGACTGGAGAATGGTCTCTACCACCTCGGTAGAGAGACCATAACCCTCAGGGGCCACAACCACAGCCTCCATAGCACTGGTCTGGGGTGAACTGTTGTGCCCCTGATTGGGAGAGGATCTCTTATGGAGGCTGCTTGAGGAGGGCCACCAGGTCCGCAAACCATGGTCGGCCTGGCCACAAAGTGCTACCAGGACGAGGCTGACTCCGTCCTGACGAACTCTCTTCAGAACTCCCAAATGCAGCGCAAAGGAAGGAAAAAGGCTTAGACTGTGACATGATATCCAGCCCCACAGAGCTAGGGAAAATAGAGAGAACCACAGGGGACAGTGCGACATCTCTTGAGATGCGAACAGATCTACTTGGGCTTGGCCAAATCTTCTCCACCACATGGTGAAGATGCCATTCCCCGGGTCTCAACAGGGTGTCTGCTGCTTCGTTTAACCAGCCTAGGATATAAGCTGCTCTCAGGGAGAGTACCTTTCCTTGGGCCCACAGGAGAATTTGGCACAGACCCCCCCTGGTAGTTAATGTACAAATCAGAGCGGATCAAAACGTAATGGCCTCTTAGGTCCGGGAAGAAACGCTTCAGAGCAAGAAGCACAGCCAGCATCTCTAGGCAATTGATATGCCATAGTAGACGGGCCTCTTCCATAGACTTTTTGTGGAGTGGCCACTCATGACCACTCCCCACGCCGTGGGGGACGCATCCGTCCTTAGCACTACGCGACGACCAGGGACTCCCAGCATGGGGCCTTGAGATAGAAACAGGGATCTCTCCAAACATCTAAGTCCTGTAGGCATTGCTGTGTGACCTTGATCGTACAGAGGGGTTTGCCCTTCCATGAGTACCCATGGGTCCTGAGTCACCACTGAAAGGGTCTAATGCAGAGAAGGCCAAGTGAAATTACATTGGACGCTGCTGCCATGAACCCGAGCAGTCTCTGAAACATTCTTTGTCCCTTCTCTGACCTTCCTGATGGTCGTAAGGATATACGCAATGCGGGCAGAAGAAAGCTGCATGCATATAGTCGTGAATCCCATTTGACCTTGGTGTAGGTGGTTCTCTGTGATTGAGAAAGCACACACTTCCGGGCATTCAGATAAAACCTCAGTTCCTTCATGTGAGCGAGAACGACTTCTCAAAGCCGGCCTGCTAACTGCTCAGATCGAGCTAATATCAACCAGTCGTTGATATAATAGATGATGAGGATGCCTGAAGTCTCAGCAAGGTCAAACGTTAGGTCCCGATATTAGTACACTTCGACCCCTAAAGTGAACCTCAGAAACTACCTGTAAGAAGGGAGGATGGGTACTCATCCTTAAGATCTACTGTGACAAACCATTCCTTGGATCTGATCTGAAACACGACCTGCTTGAGGTTCAGCATTTTATCTTTTGAATTATTTCCACATTATCTTTTGCCACACCTGGGGAAAGATAGCCTGCTGGCGTCTTTTCAACCCATTGCATGACTCCATAGCCGTGAACCCTGAGCCCCATGACATTGGAATAGAACACAGTCTTGGGTTTAAAGGTGGCGAGCCGAGAAGGGCCCCGCCCAGGACCTGGAAAAATGGTAGACCCTGACGTAGCAGTTGCGACGAGCAAAAATCGTCTGGCCAAGCTATATCCAGCTTCTCCACAGCACGTGTCACAACCTCCAGAAGGTACTCACTCTCAGGTTCACTAGGAGAAAGAGTCAAACTCATCTCCAAAGCCTCTGCGAGGTCCATCTGCAAACCCCAATGAACTGGAATGCCGCTCTTCCGCAGCAAAAGTGGGACCTGAACCGCAAGGTGTGGGTGCACCCTCCTCAAAGAGTGTCCACCGGGAGTCACATAGACATGTGAGCACAGTGCTCGCAGTCGGCTCCCTCGAGAACTGACTTAGCCTGTTCCACTCCCAAACAAGTCACACAAAGGCAAAAAGCCGAAGCCGAAGTTTTTCTCACGGACAAAGGTGTGCTTAGATTTTGACAGACAAAAGACATACACAACATTACATTTTCACACAGAGCACTTCATGAACAAATAGAAGCTGGCGCCGGCTTCACTCCATGTGTGTTTTATACTTCCTGGCCCTGACGTCACCCTGCCGGGGACGCCCAAAAGCGTTGCGACGCAGCTCGAAAGGGAAGTCAACTTGCACAATTGCTACTACAGTAAAACCCTGTTGTACGAGCAACCTATTGTATGAGCAAACGGAGATACGAGCAAACTCGCTCGCAAAATTTTACCCTGTTTCACGAGCAAAGTTCGAAGGCACGAGCAAACCCACGCTGCCGGTTCCCCGTTTTCGGCGGAGGGCCGCATCAGTCTCTTAGTTAATGACGTATCACTCGGTCGCTCTCGTTGTTTAGTGCAGCAAAAACTTAACTTTTTTTAGTTTTATATTTTTATTTCACTAGAAATCTTGAAAAATGTCTCCCAAGTAAATCAGTGATTGTGCTGTGAAAACGAAAGTAAATAGAATTACCATGGAAACCGAGGAGGTTATGAGCGTGATGTGCGTCTCACACTCGCAATCAACCACTACCACATGGGTAAGTGTTATGCGAGAAACAGAGGCGGAAGCCGAAGTCAAAGCAAACAAAGTTTATTTAGCAAAAACGCATACTCGCAGTAACTGGGAAGTAATCCAGTGGTGCGCAGTGGGAGCGCAGTCCACTAGTCCAGAACTGGATGAGAAGCAGTCTGTGTAATATCCAAAGAGCGCGTAGGAGACGTGCGCCGCTGACCACAAGCACGGGAGAATCGTGACATGTACAGCCAAACCATTGATAATAACGGACAGCGAGTGAGGGTGAATGAGGGGTTTATATATGGTTGGGTGATGAGTGCTAAACGAGAGTCAGTTGTGTGATTAGTAAGCCAGCGAGCAGCTCCGTGTGGGCGGGGGAGAAGAATCAGGGAGCTCCCTGACAGTAAGTGTTAAATTATGTTTACATTACGGTAATTTGCGGTGTATTTGTTTGTTAAAATAGGTTACAATTACTTTTTAAGTGCAGAAATAAGCGATCGAATGAGATCTCGGAACGGATTGAATCACTTTTACATTCATTCTAATGGGGAAAATCTGTTCAAACGTACGAGCAAATGGACCTACGAGCAATTTTCAAGAACGAATTATGCTCGTACAACGGGGTTCCACTGTATTAGTTTCACTATTAAGGATTATTCTCTCACTAAACTAAAACGTGTAATTGAGAGCAAAGAATGAAACTTTGGATTCACCTTTAATTGCATCTAATGCCATCCGTGCCCAAATGTCCCAGGGATTAAACATGTTATGTGACTAAAGAAACCCAATGAAGGCAATAAGACATTAGAGTGTTTTGGTATTTAATAAGTAAATTTACTGGCTCAGAATAAGAAAAAAGATATGGTATAACACAAGGACAACACCATAGAAACAAAAAAACATTGCAACATAGCCTGTAAGTTAAAAAAGAATGTAATGCTGTAATACATGTGCAAAGAATCTACTTGAGCAACTAAAGAACAGACATACAGGGATAAATGACACAGTAATACCGGTGGATGCAGGTGTAGGTGATTAGATGCAGGTGTTGAGGCGGCAGTGCTAAATGGCTGCATTATTTCCAAAACTTCACTACAAATACAGACATTTGCATCCCAGAAAGTAAGACAATCGTACTGCACTTCAGAGCTAAATGGCATGGGGGAACACTACAACACCAGAAGACTATGCCACAGATGAGGCACGAGGCTGACATGTAAATCAAATGCACCCCAGAGTTAAATCTGTAATTAAAATTACCTAAATCTTCATAAATCTTTATACATGTGCTCTTACTTGTCACATATTTGAAATTCCGCAGTTCCTGATCTCAACTCTGCAGATCGGGAGATTTGTGACACCTCACATTATGCTGACATCTGAGCATCAGGACCCAGAGTGGCTTCAAGAGACAAGACAAATGTCCAAAATATGAAGTGGTGTTGAAGTCCTGTCATAAAACAAAATAATGGCTGATGGCACAATTATATTATGCACAGACATGTTCAGAAATACAATTACTGCTCCCATGAATTAAAATATAAATAAATAAATAAATAAATAAATAAATAAATAAACAAATAAATAAAGAAAGAAATCGTTTTTCTGAGACTAAATTAAAGATTCATTATTATGGCAATCTTATTATTATTTTAATTAATATACTATTATTATATATTTTTCAGTATAGATAATTGCAAACAAATCCAAAATGGCATATTTCTGACCCAGACCATTAAATCATTGTTGTATTAAATTATTATAGTTCATACATTTTTTTATATTTATGCTTTGCCTCTGAAACCCCATGGTTTTTACGAAGAAATACTAGTATCACTTATTTGTTTTCTATGAGCAAATTTAAGCATTTTTAAATTAGTCTCTAATATCAGTGATTTCCTGAAATCAGTACACTGTCAAGGACTTTGTGTTTTTGTGTTTTACAGATTGTTTTCTCCATTTTGAAACCACAGGCATCCATGCTTTCTTTGCTTTTATAATAACCACCAATCTTCTGGGAAGGCTTTCTACTAGATTTTGGAGCATGTCTGTGGGGATATGTGTTCAATCAGCCACAAGAGCATTAGTGATGTGGTGAGATGAGAATTACTGATCTTGTGTGAGGATGTCTGGGGTGCACCTCATTCTAAAATTGTTCAGTGGAGTTAAGATAAGGTTTCTGTGCAACACACTGCAGTTATTTCCAGATCCCAACCATTGGAAAACCATGCCTTCATGGAGTTTACTTTGTGCACATGGGCATTGCCATGTTTTAAATGGTTTGGGATATGGAACTCTTTCAAACTTGTGCTAACAGAGTGTGGAACATCTATATACAAGGTGGTATCAAAAGGTTTAGAGACCCATGGTGCTAATTGGTGCTATTGTGCCCACGTGTGTTACCATGTCCAGGATTTTATCATGAAGAGCAAGTTAGAACAAAGAGCAAATGTGAAGTTCTTTCAGGCTCTGGTCATCAAACGAGAAAAAACAATCTCCTGAAGAAGGAGGCCATTGAGGTGGTCCGTCCATCAAAACAAGAGTCCGGGTTCTACAGCCGGTACTTTAAAGTTCTAAAAAAAGGACGGTGGGTTGTGACCTATTTTAGATCTATGTCAGCTTAACCGCTCACTCATGAGACTCACGGACTCACGGTTCAGGATGCGATAACAAGGATGCGTCCCTTACGGGGTGGGGAGCAGTCATGAGTGGTCACTCCACCCAAGGTCTATGGGAAGGGCTCCATCAACTTTGGCATATCAATTGCCTAGAGATGCTGGCCATGCTTCTATCTTTGAAGCATTTTCTCCCCGACCTCAGAGATCACTACGTGCTCATCCGTACAGATAACACCTTGGTGGTTTCTTACCTCAACCATAAAGGAGGCCTGCGCTCTTGTCCCCTGTAGAGGCTATTTTTACAATATAGATGCAGGAATAGGTGATTATAATCAGACAGTGCCAATTCCACGTACACTATATTGCCAAAAGTTTGCGGACACCTGGTCATAAGTATAGTATGTGCTTTTTGAGCATTTAGTCCCAATTTAAACTTTCACTTTTCTGGGAAGATGTTTCACTAGATTTTGGAGTGTGCTTATTGACATTTTTGTTCATTAGCCACAAGGGTGTTAGTAAAGTCAGGTACTGATGCAGGGTGAGGAGACCTGGGGTGCAGTCAGTGATCCAATTCATCCCAAAGCTGTTCAGTAGTTTCGAGATCAGAGCTCTATAGCAGGCCACTCAAAATACAATTTTGTACCTCCAGCTTTGTGGTAACAGTTTGGAGAAGAACCACATATGGCAGAAAAGGTCAGGTGTCTGCTAATTTTTTTACAATATAGTGTATATCGCCATCCAGAATTCTGATATCACTGCATTTTAAAATGAAACCAAGCTTTATTTCTTAGCTGCAGAGTGTTATCATTAGAGTTAACACACGAGCCCTGTAGAAATGGCACAGGTGAGCTTCAGACTGACACAAAACTTACATACTGCTCATTCTGATGACATACAACCCTTGTATAGAATAGGCACAGCATTGATTTTACATGCTTAAACCTTCTTTTTCTAGAGTGACAGTCAATAGAGTCAATAAAGTCCATACAGTAAAAGTGTTGAGTCCCTTCTAAGCATAGATAACAGATCCATAGGACAATCTACAGAAAGGGTTTTGAAAGGATAACACATACAGTATATGGCATTTTATTGAGAGTTATGCTGATCGTAGCAATACACTAATAGACTCGTAAACCTTCCCTGTCCTAGACAAGGCCTTTTAACCAATGTCATTTATTTGTGCAGGGTGAGAAGGGTAGGATGCTTTTTAAGCAATCACCCTGACGCATTCGTTTAATGTATCACAGTGTTCAGCATTATTGAATCGAACTGCTGGAAGCGAGATATTCCCCAGCAATCTTTTCAATAACATCTTGCCCTACTTGCAGCCGTTTAAATGGTTGGTTATGCGTCAATGTAGTGCTCACTTTTTCAATTTGGTCCATATAGTATCCATGTAATCGATCGTCTGTTGACTGTCTGAAACATAAATTTAGATGGTGTCTAATCCTTTCTACAAGGGCAAACAAATAAAACATAGCCTGCAGGAGACAGACAGCAGCGCATAGATAAGAAAAAGATGTAATTGTTTATGGTTATTAAATATATTTATAAAAGGGTTGTGTGCAGAAAATATAATCTTACAAGCCTTTAGCAATGTCATTAAATAAATTTAACAAGCAGCTATAACTATTGTATACACTTTCTTTTTTTTTTTTCTTCTCAAAATTGAACCAATATCTTGACCAAAGAAGAACCCTTGGTTTTATTTCCAGGATAAAATAAAAACCCCAGGAAGCTGAAAGTATGACCATCAGCTGAACTGTGCTGCAATTTTAGCACCAAGTGCATTTCTCATGACCTGCAGGGTGAAACAATTCTGCAAAACTAAAACAGGCAGGCAAGGAATGACTTATAAAAGTTATATGTGCAAGCCAGCCAGGCACGACTGACTAATAAAAAGGTATATGTTTATGGAGGCAATTCCATAAAAGTTTGACAGATACATTTGTTTCTCAAATGATGCACAGCCGAGTCTAAAGGCAGAAGTCCTTTCTTTAATTTTGTTTATTATCACAAAACACCAAGTAAAAAAAAAAAGCTCCTTCACACAAGAATGCTCCTTAGGGGGAAAAAACCCAGACACAACAATCAAAGCAATGCATGAAGCCAAGCTCAATACAACTAGCAAAAATGTAAAAGCTGAGCAGTCACCAACATTTCTAATACCACCACAAACTGGCCCCTCATTTGTGGATAATCTTTTAATAATGTATTATGAGCAGCCCAGCTGGCATATTATATGTTTTCTTGTTAAGGTAGAAAATGTTATTAGGCATTTTTTAAATAAACATTTTTGCAGTTGGCACATCCAGTGGACTCTGCAGTGGGAGCATTTAAACACTGACAAATTTTGTGATAGAAAAAATATATATGTATGTAATATGTACAGTATGTTTGCCAATTTAAACTTGAAACTTGATGAGTTCAGCAATATCAGTAGGAAATTAGCATTTAATAAATGTACTGTAGGTTTACTGTAGATGTAAATATAATTCACACTATAATTTTGTACATAATAAAAAAGTACATAATAATGAACTTTTTTTTGCATTTTGTGAAGATATTTTTACTAGCTGTTTCTGACAGGCAATGTATAAGCAAAGGAAAACAATTTAACCTAACAAAAATGTTAATCATCTTTTATCTGATTAAATCATAATCACAATTTCTCCATGAACTTAACTGATATTTATATCTTAAAGCTATGTTTTTTTTAAGAACTAGAAACCATTAACCACTATTAACACCATTAACTTAAATAATGCAAAGTAGCAGGACAGGGCTAGCTAGCTAGCTAAAAATGTTGCAAATTTTGTCATTAGACAAAAATATTACTAAATAGTTAATTAAATAAACTGGCAAATTCAGCCAATGAAAGGTAGGTAACTTTAGAAAATAATTCTACCTAGCTAATGTACCAAATGAAACAGGCTAGCTACAGTAACTTTAAAAAATAAACCTGACATTTGCTTCTTATATGCTACTGGTAAGCAGCTATTTTGGTTCAAACAAACACACATTTTTCAATTAATATACAGATGGAACACACTGAGACTTCAAGGACAATCCTGACTTTATTGCTCAGTTGTTTCTCAGTGAAATTAAGCTTGGACACTTTTGCAAGTACTACACCCAATTTAGAGCCCAAATAAATCTCAAAACCCCCTAAAAAACCTTGAAATATACAACAAGCATTTTTAGACAATAACATTATTTTTTTTTACATTTAGTTTACCGCAATGTCTTGCCAGGGGAAACAAGTTTATTGTGTGTATAAGTATTTTTCACTTGCAGTATCTGCAATACACAACACATTTGTTTATCACTGCCTGATAAAGCCATTAATGGCTCCACAATCCTTATAGCATCAATCAATGGTTGTGTACATAGTGGATACCCTTGCATTTAGTTTTTGTGTAAAATAAATTGATTTAAATTTGACTAATTTAATGTAAAGTAAGATCATGATGTCCACAAGCTTTTACAAATCTTTTTTTTTTTGTAATTATTCCAATTTAATAAATAATTACCTTGCAGCAAAAAGTCCCGAAATGCAATGTGTTTTATTTTATTTACTCTATATTATTAAAGGGCGACATTTTACGATAATAGATGGTGGTTCACGTACAGTATGTATTAAATTATCTATACAGAGAAAGGCCTCAGTCACGTTAATGAACGTACTGTCTTTATTGCAAACCCACAAACTAAACACAGACACACATAAAACCACTGTTCTCCATCTACTTAAACATTGTCCCCAGGAAGTGCCATTGATTTCCCAGTTAGTAGGTACACCAAACTATTGAACATCACATGACACATGACAGTGAGTGGTGGTCCATGAGTGGGTCTCCCAAATTTGCTTGCTGGTGCTTGGGTTTGTAAAAATGGCATGACAAGGATTCTTCTTTTGCAGAATCTCATCTGAAAAATAAAATTAGAAGAAAAACATATTGTCTTGTGTCCACCCATGGTTAATAGTGCTGCAGAGAATTCTGTTAGGTAGACGGAAATTGAGAAATTGGCTTTTGTACAAACTTCTGGGGCTCATTGCTGCATGGCACAATGGGGTAGACTGTGTGTGTTCTTATAAAAAATAGAACAGGAAATTGGATGCTCTATTATTTAGCAGTGCTAGATGAAAACATAGAGACAGTTTCACAAGAAAAAGACAGTGATATGTATAATATTGAATAATAATACTACTAATAAAGAAAGAAAAATACATATAGACTTAATTTCATTGTATACTAAAAAAAAAAAACATTTTTACAGGATATTATTGGTCATGTAACTGCTTAAATAAGATATTAAATGTCATGGGTGTCCAAACACCAAGCTGTAATCTAGTACTAGTATTTTGGGGAACAATTTTAAGAAGTCAGAGAGTGAATTCAAATTGGTGCAGCAGGAACTTTGCCAGCTCACAGTTTAGATTTCTGTCTTTGTGGAGTTTTGCATGTTATCCCCTGGGTGTATACCCACTTGTTCCTGAAATAAGCTTTAGAACCACAGCAACACTGATGAGAAAAAACTGTTACAGGTGATGGTAAATTAAAACTGTAAAGCTTGTACTTTTTCAAACTTATAATAATATGAATACATATATTTTTATTATCTGATTTTGGCAACTAAACATAACACTTTATATCTCCTTTTGTTGCACATGGATATAATTTTAGTACTCATATTAGCAGTGGTGGAGGAAAGTACACAGACCATGTAGTTGAGCTAAGTAGAGATACACTTGGTAAAATATTACTCCAATAAAAGTAAACGTGTGCCCTTTAAACTTTCATTCGCGTAAAAGTACAAAAGTATTTGCCCTCAAATGTACGTAAGTATCCAAAGTACTGTCATTTATTATTCCTATGTCCAATAATTAGGGGTGTAACGGTACACAAAATTCACTGTTCCGTTAGTACCTCGGTTTTTAAGTCAGTACATACATACAAACCAAAGTTTAATAATGATAATAATAATAAATATAAAATCAAAGTGTGAGGTGGAGACTAAACAATATAGCGGTCCACGACACACTATGTTCCTAATGAATTACATTTACTTTGTTAAATGTCCACCACTGCTGTATTTAGTAATCATCAATTTAAGTGCACATATAGCCAGTAAGTAAAGATCTGCCAAAAATGCAGTAAACACAACCACAACAGGCTTAAACATTACATCTGCGAAATTGGGAAAAAAAAAAAAAAAAAGAAGAAGAAAAAAATCACAACCCTTTTCCCCTCACCAAGTTTAATGGCCGGCTATAAAGAAACTAAAAGCAATGAAATTTTAGCATTTAAAAAAATTTCAGATTGCTTAGCATTTATTTAGGAGTGCCCCACGTGTAAACCTGGTAGTTATTAGATTCTTGCTGCTAGAGAGGAAACAAATATCTCATTCACAATTTTATATTTGTGTATATGTATGCGTATACTCATTACTAATATTTCTGATTATAATTTAATGTGATAAAATAGCTACTTTTGCACAAATCTAATATTAATTGACATCAAGACCTGGATCAAGGTGAGGATCAGATTAGCATCATTGTCTTTTGGAAAGTTGTGATCACTGTGTTGCTAAATAAAATCTCAGAATCATTGTAAGTATTATTTGGGAGATTTATATTATTTAAATCCACTCGAATGCACAATAATTTTTTCGCAAATTGCATCAGGGCATTCAACTTTCCTCTTTTAACACATTTAATAAAGTCATTAAGTTCCTGGAAGTCCATCAGTGCCTGCATTTGTCCTTCATGTTTCCCTGCCAACCTTTGGTCTGGGCAAGATTTAGTGATGGTCATTCTGTCACCTAATTGCAGCACTAATATCCCAGAGGTCAAGAGCAAGGAACAAGGAATAAGGGGGTACCAAGAAGGTGAAACCTATCACACATAAAATGTGGCAACATACAGATACAGAGCACAAGAGAGATACTAAGGTCACCTCATGGATGGAGCATGTTCAGTTTGCACTGCAGCCTTTATCGTGTTTATTGCTCAGTATCAGGTGCATTTTTATTAGATAAGAAAAAAATCATAGATCCCTGTGGATTTTGACCAGGGATCAAATTGCTATCTTTTATTTTTCACAGAGCAGCTACTGTTTCTGTGGGTCCATTCAATGCAGTCGGACTGTACAGTGATTCAAAGTTAAAGTCCCTGGCAACAGGATGTCAAATGTACAAGGAAAAAATAGAAATTAAATAAAATATTGTACATTATATATTATTATTTATTAAAGGATAAAAACTACTCAAGGAAAGCAAGGAAAGCAAGAAAGTAGGCCTAAAAAACACTGATCAGGCATAACATTATTGCCACCAATTAGGCATAACATTATGACCACCTGCCTTATATTGTGTTGGCCCCCCTTTTGCTGCCATAACAGTCATGGCTCATCAAGCATTAAGAGCATTACCTTCTTTAGCAATTTTAGCAACTTTAGCAATGACCACCACAAACCTGTACACACAGTTACTACTCTTCTACTATCGGGAAAGAGGTTCCAAAGCATTTGAGCCGGCACAACCAGACGATGCAACAGTTTTTCCCCCCAAGCCATCAGGCTACTCAACAACACAGGACTGAACTGAAACACTCACACCCACACTAACTCAACTGTGTGTACTTAACTGCTACAAACTGAACTCAAACTCAAACACACACTCATACTCATTTCACACATCCATGTCTTCAGCACCACTAATATTATATTTTAATTTAGTACACAACTGTTTACATGCTTTTTTTGTACATCCATTGACTGCTGCTATTGCTGTTTTGCACAACCGATTTTTATTTTATTTTTTTTATTTTTTTACACTCCTGTTTCAAGTTCTGTTTTGCACACTGCACTGTATAATACACAGTAGGTATACTCTTGGTGCTATTTTGTGTTTTGTGTCCTACACTGTCTTGTGTTGTCTTTTGCACTGTCTTCTCCTGCAATGTTTGCACTAGGTTGCACACGATGCACTTTATGTGGCAAGGACACTTACTAGTCCTTAGCTCTGTGTTTTTCTGTTATGTAGCTTTATGTTGTTTATGTAGCACCAGGGTTCTGAAGAAACGTTGTCTCATTTCACTGTGTACTGCGAAGCTATATATATATATATGGTTGAAATGACAATAAAAGCTTCTTGACTTGACTGTTGGATCAGACCACATGGGCCAGCCTTCGCTCCCCACGTGCATCAATGAGCCTTGACCGCCTATGACCCTGTCACCGGTTCACTTCTGTTCCTTTCTTGGACCACTTTTAATAGATTCTGACAACTGAAGACCAGGAACTTTGCAGGAACCAGGAACACTGCAGAACCAGGAATAAAAGCTAAAGTTTTGGAGATGCTCTGACTCAGTAGTCTAGCCATCACAATTTAGTCCTTGTCAATCCTGTTCCTTATGCTTGCCCATTTTTTCTGCTTTTAACATATCAACTTTAAAGACAAAATGTTCACTTGCTGCTTAATATATCCCACCCACTAACAGGTGCCATGATGAAGAGACTACCAGACATAATGTTATGTCTGTTCGGTGTATAGGTGCCTATTTATTTCTATTCTTACACATTTAAAATGACTATAAAAATCACCCTGCAATGCACATAAAATCCACTAAATCATTGACTAAACCTAGTTCCTTAGTTTTTCCTGAATCTCTTCATGTATCCTCTCACTTGTCCTATCTGTCCCAATTAATCTACTGTATACCAGCAACTGTAAAGTAGTAATTATATACTGTAAATAGGGGGCTATGAATGTTCTGGTTTTGCATTCCCTCACATCGGATTGGAAACAAAATACACTGAATCACCTATGAAACCCAATCCTTTCAAAACATATTGTATTTATCTTAGGTACAGTAATTGGACAGTTAATAGCTCACTTTACTTATGCACACTTTTTTTTTTCTTTCTCTGAACATATATACCAAGCAATCATAAGAACTGTCAGGTCCCATAAAAGCAAACCATGAAAGCAAGAAATCAGGAGATCTCAGATTTTATCTGTCAACAACAATTGTTTGGCGCTTTGTTGAAACGCAAAAACGAATTGATGAACAAAACAATAGAAAAACCTAGCAGAGCATGGAATACTACACTAGTGGATTTCAACCATGACTGGACATGTCAATCACCTGCTCCCTAGCATAAATTTCACTTACTGAAGTTAAACATCCCAAAAAACAACGAGGAATTAAAAACAACAGTTTGGGCCTTCTGGAAATTTGTTAAAATGATAATTTAATTGTGTAAGATTATATTAATATGCGTAGCATGATTGTACAGTGGCTAGCATTAAGCCCTACAGCTCAAGGGTCCCTGCTTTAATGCTGACTCAGTCTGGTTGGGTTTTCATTGGGATAACTGGGATTTCTCCCTTCTCTCAAAAATATACCTTTGCATGGACTGGCTATGTTGAAATACTCTTAAGTGTGAATAAGTGCAGGGATGTTTGTGTTTGAAAAGTCCTGATATGTTACTAGGGTATACCCTGGATTTATCACAACTTAAACCAGAATAAGGTTGAATGTATGAAATAAAATAAACATAGTAAATATAAAATTACTGCATAAAACTGTAAGTGTGTCAGCACCCATTTTGCTCCGATTTCGAAAGCAAAAATATACTTTTACTTTTTACTACAGTATTTACTGCCAAGGTGTACTATATGTATGAAAAATCTGTAACTATAGCATGATACAATTACTGAAAGTTTTTTAGACAATAAAATATGTTAAATAAGCATCTTTATCTATACAGTGTCCATGTGGGTTTCTCTGATTTCCGTTTCTTCCCACCCCCCCAATATGATGTTCAGTGGGCTGTCTACTCTAACATGGACCTAGGTGTGAATGACTGTGTGTGTGTGTGTGTGTGTGTGTGTGTGTGTGTGTGTGTGTGTGTGTTAGCACTACAATTATCTGACTTCCCTCATCTTACCCCCAGTGTTTCCAATATTTACCACAACCCTGACAGGGATAAAAGTGGTCACTAATGATGAATGAATGGAATAATGTACCTACATCATGAAGTTTTTTATGTAATGAACCTGTAAATGATGAAAATGAGTACTGATGTTTACGAATTATTAAAGCAGTGTGGCATGGAGACCCATCATCTTGTTCCCTCTGGGAACCATGGTTACATATGTAACCTGGAGACATTTCCCTTCAAGAACTCGATCTGTGTCAACAACGCTTTGAGAACGAGAGTCCAAAACCGCCAGACTGACCAATCCCTGCCTTGTGTGGATGAGCACAGCTAGGTGAAAGACAGAGGGGCCAGGAGTGGCACTAAGATCAAGGCTATAAAACCTGATAAAGGTTAGTGGGGTGGACCAGCCCACATCATTACAGATGTCTTGGAGGCAAACTCCAGAGGGCAAAGCCTTAGAAGCTGCCACACTCAGAGTCAATTGAGCTCTGTCCTTGAAAGGAGCAGGGAGACCGGAGGACTCATAAGAGGATGAAATAGCATCCACAAGCCATCTGCTAAGCGCTTACTTGTTTGCAGGGAGACCTCGCCTTAAAGGGCCATAGCAGACAAACAGCTACTATGACTACCTCCACAGTTCTGTTTGCGCCACTAAAGTGTTGTCTGAACAGACCAACACGTGGTGACCCTTGAGGTCTGGAAGGAAATGCTTCAGAGCTAGAAGCTGCCAACTTAGCTGCTGCCATCAGAGTGCATCCAGTACTACTTCTAAATAGATCGTGTTCTGTGATGAAGAAAGCACACATTTTTTTGGCGTTCAGCCTTAACCCCAGCTCCTTCATGTGGGCAAGAATTACATCTCGGTGACCCGAAAGTAAACCTCAGGAACTTCCTGTGAGCTGGAAGTATGAATACATGAAAGTATGCATCCTTCAGATCTATCGTGACAAACCAGTCCTCGGACCTGATTTGGGACACGACCTGATTCAGTGTTAGCATCTTGAACCTGGGTCTCAACAGAGAGCGGTTCAGCTGACAAAGATCCAGTATAGGACGCAACCCTCCATCCTTTAGTCACAGATATTTATAATAAACGTATTTTAGGCTTAAAACAGTTTGCTTATTTATTCAATTATTATTTTATCTAATTGAAGTCAATTTGCACACTTCATTGAACCAAAATCTCTTTTAATGTATGCTTTATTCATATTACCTCAATGCACTGTAATATATCAAATCAAATCAAATATTATTTGTCACATACACATACATACAGAGTACGACATGCAGTGAAATGCTTTTTACAACAGAGCACCATCCTGGCACTATCTCTCCAGGTTTTTTTACCTCCTGTAGGTAGGCCGTCTCGTCGTTGTTGGAGATCAGGCCCACCACAACAGTGTCGTCAGCAAACATGATGATGGTGGCAGCTCAGAACACAACCCTGGGGAGCTCCAGTGCTGAGGGTGAGGGTGGATGAGGTGTGTTTGCCCACCAGTACAGCTTGTGGTTTGTCTGTCAGGAAGTTGGAGATCCATTGACAAAGCGGCATGCTGAGTCCCAGGACTTCCAACTCAGAGGTGGTCGTGGAGGGAATTAACGTGTTGAACGCTAAACTGTAGTCCACAAACAGCATCTTTGCATAATTCCCTTTTCTGTAGTCCAGGTGGCTCATCGTTGTGTATACATATATATAAAATCACATGGTTATCATGAGTTAAATCATGATTAATTACAACTTAATCGCACATTTTTATCTGTTCTAAATGTAACTTAAATTAATACATTTTAAGTTTTTAATACTCTAATCAACATGGGCATGGAAAAATATGGATGCTTTATCCAAATGTAAGTTTATTATTAGTGATTATTACAAAGCATACATGTAGAGCATCTAAAGTATGAAGACAAAATGTCCTTGTAAATGTTTTTAAGTAATTATCGTGTTTTAAATTACGCAAATTACCGTGACATTAAATAGAACTGTTGCTATGTTTCCACACGGTCGGTTTATTTGCTGGATGTGTTTATCATAGCGGATTTTGATGCTTGATTAGAGACTTGCTGCATCAGTAAAACAAATGTTTAGTGATTAAAATTATTATATATATTTTTTTTTAATCTCAGTAAAAAAAAAAAGGATGTCATGAATAAATGTGTGTTAGGTTGAAGGTTTTAATTTTGCCTCTTTTATATTTATTAATTAATATTTTCAAATAAAATGGTCAAACAGAAATGTGTGCTGCATAAATCGCATGTTAATAAAATGTGTGACATTAAAATTAATTTGCATTTTTTTCTTACAGTCCTAATATATATAGGGAAAAATTTAAATGATTTGGCTTGAATTGACGAAGTGGGTGGAGCTTGAAGCCAAAATCAAAGGTACTGAATATCAGATAATGCAATAGAGTTGAAAATTCAGTAGACAAATGATTAAAACTATAACTATTTTATTTTACAATTATGTGCTGTAGTTTGTGCTCTTTTAATCACAGTAAAACAACTAACATTAGACATTCGAATTGAAAAAACATGGATATTTCCAAATTTTTCCACATCATAACCACAACAAGAAAACAAGCATTACCAACCATCAAGCAACCTTTGGGAAAGTACAAAAAAAAAAACCATACAGACTTTCAGTTTCGGTCAGAAACACATATATTGGGGTGCTGTAGTGAGAGACCACTTCACTATAACTCATACCTTGATGCACAACCCTGTGTGTGCTCCGCATTAAACCCTTTACCGTATCTTTCCCTGGTGAAATCCCATCAGGCTTGAGGCTGTGCTATACCGAGAGAAGGTAACTGATAAGGTGGGTGGTAATAGAAGACCAACGCTCTGCTAGTCATGAGCATCCGTATAACGGCAAGCCCCAGTTGGTGTAAATGTGTTTATGGGGTCACACAAGGGTTGCCTTGGTCATTTCTCAGTCACTGTCTAACAAATGATGCAGAACTCTTCCAACAGCTGACCTCTTCTTTCTGCTAATCCCAGGCTCCATTTCCTCTGCCAATCACTGCAGCCATAATGACTACACGTATACGTCACTCTGAAACCACCTTCCTTTTCCAAATTAAAAAAGGTGAGAATTAACATGAATCCCCTTCTTGTAGATGATCAGTCATACCTAACCCTGTTGCCAGGGGCACTTAGTTCAATTGCATTAAAAAAACACAGTGGAATTATATTAGAGATGTGAGACGCACATGTGCTGTGTCAAGGAGAAAAGAAAGACCTTTTTTTGTTTTGTTATATAACTTTAGTAAAGACTACGCTCTCTGTCTGACATAAATGAAATGTCAGGGTAGAGGATGCTAACCTGTGTGCGGCAATATCGATATTGAAAGAGGACTAATGTTTAAACACAGAAAAAAATATGACAGGCTGACCTAAAGAGGGAGTGCTGTTAATTCAACAAGCACTTAACCATTGATAAATAATTAACAGGAATCATATCAATAGTAATACACATCTATAAATTCAGCCAGCTTTGTAAGATCAGCATTTACAGCCAGATGAATATATGAATATATGTTATTATGTTAGCTAGCTAGTAGGGTTTCAAACCAGACAAGATATTCATACTGTATATAGGTTATGATAGCAACCATTAAATCCAAATTTGTTACAAATGAATTCTTACATTTTCAAACCAGGCTCCTTAATTTAGTTTTAATCTATTTGGTGACATAATATTTTTTCTTCTCAGTGTGCACTGTTTTTAGCCCATCAACCTATTTCCATGATTGTGCAGCTTTTTCAATCTACCACTGGTGTATCATTTCCTGGCTCTCAACCACCACAGACAGAGGCTAGTTTATGAAGCTAACAATGAGTAAGGCAGAAGGCAACAGGAAGTATGGGGTTAATGTGGATGAGACATAAGTATATTTACTTTACAATGGGTATAAATAAGACAAAAATAATTATGATCACAGTAACAACAACAAGGAAAACATTGGCTGATCATAAAATACACCTGTAAATGGATAGCACAGACCCACTGCTTTTCAATTTTATAATTATATAGGTAATTCCTTTAAAATATTTGTATCTTATTTATATGTTCTCGTATTTGTTGATTGGTCCAATTTCTCGTGGTGTTTGTTGTCTACATTACACATCAATCTTGTAGCACTACAGCTCAGCACTGTGGATCCAGTTTGTGGCCCAAGAGTCACTTTTGCAGCTTCTATCTACAAAAACAATTGCTGCTCACATCCCGAAATACATGGCATGTTTGATTCACTTCCTACAGCTGAGTTGATTCAGGGTCAAATCACTTTCTCACTGCAATCAGAATGTGCTAGAGCTCACTTGGAACCAGACAGAGACCATCTCACCCAGCAGCTGTTTTTGTACTGCACTTGAATGTGATTGCTGTGTTCATACCTGCTTTATCAAACTGCACCAAAGGGGAGGAACTCAAAAGTATCTGAACGAAACAGCCTAAACGATAGATACATGAAAGCAGGCTTGTGAAAGTGTGTTTTAACATGAGATCGGAGTGAAATTCACTCAAACAGGTCAAAAAAAGTTGTGGATAATTAAAGAATGTGGTGCTCTTTGCAGTCACACTGTCCAAAACCTTGAAAGCACGCTTGTCTTAGTACTGTTCCCACTCACCCTCTTTAGGACCGAAACCAATAACAATTACAAGGAGAGCCACTGTAACCTCCTCTAACCATATTACTCCTCACAATGCTGCTCCACTACTTGATTTTAACCTTCCTTAGTTCTTTTACACCACACCATTCCTACACTCCTTCTACTGTAGCAACCTGAATCAGAATTAAAGCACAGATGCTCACCTACAGTACATAACCAAAAATAAATCAGCATGTCTCTACCTCAAGGCAGTTATCTCACTCCACGCTGCCCCACGGTTTACATGATTGTCTACCACTGCTTGACTGGTCCCACCATGTCTCAGGGTACAAGAAAGGCAGACTTAATTCTCTGGTCCAAGTCACTAGCAATGTTTAAATTATGTCTTAAGACCTACCTCTATTTAAAAAATAAGCTTTTCTAGCTATATTCCCTTAGTGTGTGACCTAATGAACCAATATCAAAATGTATTCATTGGTAGAGTCTTTAGAGTTTTGTGTCACTTTAGATAAAAGCATATAACAAAATAATTCTTCTAAGCTTTAACATCATGAATAGATGTTGAATACAGCAATACCTGTATTGACAAATTACATTTACAATGCTTCAGTAAACAAAACCACGACATGGACATAAAACGATTTTTATTCCAAATATTTATGTGAGCTATTTTTTGCATTTGTGTTTTCTAAATTCTGTTTCTGAATTTTGTAGAAATTATTTAGGCTGTGTAGTACAACTGTTCAGAATCCCCCAGAACTCTTTCAGAGGTAAAGCAGTTTGTCATGTTTAAATGAACAGCACAGTCTCATCATGGGAATCTGAAATGTGATCTGCATGATACATCAGTCTGTGTAAAAAGGACATACAGCACACCCTCCTCTTTTTATATCAGTCTTTACAGGGGTTATCTCCACTCCTATGTGTATACTTCATCCTATAAATAGACTAGTAGATGATCATAGAGGCCAGAGCATGTGTCCTCCGGGCACTGATCACGCTCTAGTGTAGAGAATAAAATGATCATTAACTTTCACCCCCTGTATATGCTTAGGATTGTGTGGTTTAATATGGCTTCTGCTTGGAAGCCAGAAAATATTGTGTTATGGATTGTATTTCAGAGGGAGTTGTTCAAGGACCGTATATCAACCAAAAAGCATATTATTCCAAATCTGTTATGACTTATTCCATAATTACAATAAAATAAACATCAATTTTTACACATTTGGAGGTGCACAACTGTATAGGATGTCTTTGGATATCATAGCATTCAATTTAACTTAAACTAGGAGACATGCTCCCAAACATGCTCTGGAAGATATCGGGCCCTCTATAAAGTTCTGACCCTCAACTCTAATAAACACATTTGGAATGAATTGGCACACTGATTGTGTAAGTAATTATAATATTGATAACGCAATAATACAACTGTACATTATTTAAAAATGCACAATGTAAAAGTGCAAACTGCAAATATTAAATGCTAAATAAGCATGAAACTGGACCCACTTCCCAAATTCACACAAAGCACGACACAACCCCCCCATATCGCTTCTATACCGTAGACATCCTGCTGCATCCTCAGTTTATATTTAGATGCAGTCATATATTACCTTTTATAATGTGATTTCAGGAGCTAGATTGGAATTTTTCACTGTCTTTATAAAGACGGATTGTTCTGTCAATAGCCAATGGACAGCTTCCATTAGAGCGCAACATTGTACACTGTGTATGACTTTCTATACCCTGAATAGAAATGCTATTTAACGCCCTTCCTAGCAAATCTCTGGTTCCTGGCTGTGACCATTAGCCTGTTAACAGCTCTAAAAGCAGGATTTATCTCTCTAAATTAGCTTGAGTATAACAGACGCGTGTACCCTGGATCATAAAATCTAAGTCAATACGAGGCAGGACAGACCACAGAAAGAGACAATCACCTGACCCTCCTTCACTTAGACACCATTTACAACATGTTCAATAATTATTTGGGTTTTTTTTTTTTTTCAAATGACATCAGCAGATACAAAAGATACATTAACTGTTAAAGTACTACTGTAATGTTTCATTTATCTCCACTGTGGAAGCAGGTAAAAGAAGATGGAGGATCGTTTGTGTAAGTAATAATGTAGGGCTAAATTTATTTGCGGTTTAAATGTTTAAGCGTGTTATTTGTTAATTTTTATTTGGTGTTGGAGTTTTGAGTTCCGCCTCTGACAATTTGCGTGTCCTTCCAGTGCATCATAAGTTTCCCTGGTTTCTGAGGTTTCCTCCTTTAGTCCAAAGACATGTGTTGTTGGTAAACTGTCTCTAGTATAAGAATGTAAGTATGTGTGCAATAGTACCCTATAATGGGTGCCGCGTCCCCTGCCTCATGCCTCATGTCCCCTGGAATAGGCTGTGGAGGATAAGCCGTACAGAAAATGAATGGATAAATGATTGAGTGGAAAAGCTGTACATTCCTCCCACATGATTTACTGTATTTTTGTAACCTGCAATCTCATTTAAAACAGTGGAGTATCACACTTATTGTGTTATTTGATACGCTATGGTAACCTTTTTTTTTTCTAAAAGACTTAATTTGTCATTGATTTTGCCTACTTGAGCTATTTTGAGAAAGTACCTATCTGTATCTCAGGAGCAGCACTGTATTTATGCATCTCTTGACTATGAGGTTATTCCAGGTTTTAGAGCTTGTATCTAAAACCTCTTTTTCGAATGTTTTGCGCTCACTGAAAAGTGTGTGATCTCTCTGAAGTATTTCTCAGAAATACGCACTAGATTTTAAGTTCAATTATTCAGCAGTCACTTCCCGGAGTGATATAAAGTCCTTAGGCTTTATTCATTTTTTAGCAGCTTTAGGATGACTCCAGACCACAGAGACCAGTTAAACTGTGTTTTATGCATGGTGATGCTATTAGGTGAGAAGAAGCACTCACAAAAACACCAATCAATATCCTAATATATTGTCCAGTCAACATTACTATAGAAAGATCAGATTTAAAAGGACTAAAAATAAAGCAGAACAACTTTATTTTACCTTTCTTCCATCTCTGAAATAAATAAAAACATTTACTGAAATTCACATAACAAACCAGTCAGTCCCACAGTAGCCATTTGCTCATTGGCCTATTACTGGGGCGAGGCCTGGCAGTAATTGGCTATTTCACACATGTAAGGGTTGAAGTAGCAGGGGCGAAAGGCCATGCAACCAGTCTGTCATTGTGTAATGCTATAGTCATCAATCAATTATTATAAGGCACCACAAGACATGACTACATCTCAGAACAGGCGCTTTGTCAAGGCCTCCCATCTCAGCCAATGGTTAATCCATTACATTTGTATTTGTTTGTGTGTGTGTGTGTGTGTGTGTGTGTGTGTGTGTGTGAGAGAGAGAGAGAGAGAGAGAGAGAGAGAGACTGGGGGTTGGTGATGTTTGCCAGCAACAAGACAAAGACTAGAAAAGCTTTACCCAACACCTCTGCACACACAAAAGCCTTTTTAGTTATTTATTTTGAAAAACATGCAAGGATGGATATGAACCTTCACAGCTGTTTGCTGGCCCCAAGCTTTCCTTCTTTCCATTTTCATCTTTTTCAATGAGCCATGGAGTTCTGTAACCAGTCTTTTTACTTAAGCACGGCGGAAACGGCACACATTGACTGCGCAGCTGCTGTTTTTGGCCCGCGTTCGTACAAACAATAAGGCAGTTTGGCAGGTCTCTATAACAGACATGAACTGAGCCTTGTGTCTTGGGCACACATGAAAGATTTCATCTGTTGCGGGTTAGCTGTGTGCACGTCTACACCCATTACTGCTTTCTACTGTTTGCATACATGCTGCAGTACAGACACTATAATCAATTAGTGCATTCACTCTATGTGAATACAGTAGATCTGCTTTTTACACAAATTATCGCTAATATTACTGATGCTAAAGCAACAACTCGTTTAACAATTTTTAGGCTTTCAGTATGTCCACAGAAAAGGAAGGGTGAGAGAGGTGCATTAAATAATTAGAACGTATGTACAGTGTGAGTATGCGTCAAACTCTGTTTCATCATTTAGGTAAATGTGACGGAGATTAAATATTATGAAAGCTATTATCAGCTTAGTATACCTGTGGAAATGCGCGCACACACACACACACACACTCACTCACACAAATCCTACCATGTACACCATTCTCAACAGTGGCAGATGTTCAGTAACAGCTTGATGCAATGCTACTGATGCAAAGTGTACATGCTTCACACACACACATAATGTTATTCACCCATTTTATGTGCCTGTCCACATACTGTACACACACACACACACACACACACACACACACACACAATCTTCTTTATTTGTGTACTTAATGATTACACATCTGTCATGGCAGCATCCACACTCAGTGGTTTAAAAAAATTAATTTGGTGATATACTGTAACAGCAGTTGTCATTACAATTCACACATAAACCAAATTCCAACTATTTTATTTGGTATGCTATGATTAAAATGTAAAGTGTTTTGCCAGTCAGCTGCTAGATAAGGATGTGTCCAAATGCAAATTGGGTAATAGCACATCCTGCAGCCATGTTGGATGCTGGACACTTTACAAACAGGTGCGGAGATCTGAACAAACCATCGCATTATTAACCAGAATTTAGGGAGGACTCGTCCAAGAAAAGCACAGGGGGAGCTGGAGAGTCCATCAGTTCATGCAGGAAGCCCAGCTGTGCAGCACAGAGAGAATAGAATGAATCAAATATAGATTGGGAATATAGTCTTGGGGAGATACAATACCCTCGACGAATCATATATAGGTGAGTTATGTAGCTGTCTCCAACTGTGGTTTATTAGCGGGACCATATCAGGAAGCTATAAGTCAGAAGTGAGCAGAGAGTGAAGAATCATGCTGAGGCAGCAGACTTTCACTCCCTGTTCTCATGTGCACGTGGGATTACTCTTTAATACATTTTTTACATTGCATCTGCATGGTGTGTTGTTATTAAGTTGGACCCTAATAAAGTTTTACTCTTCATTACTGTATAATGAATACAAAGGCCAGGTTGAAAAATAAATAAATACATACATACATGCATACAGACATACATACAGTACATACATACCTAATACCATACCGCTCATACCAAGGAACAACCCTGGAAAAGTGTGTTTTTAATAGAAAGTTAATGGCATATGCTTACTTGATTGAGCACCAGAATATCACCTTATCCATTGGTTAATATCTTGCTATCCCACACACATCTGCTCACATCATACTAACCAAACACACCACACAATAGGTCCCCTTCTATGATTATGCACGCAGTTTGAGTTTGAGGTTGATCAGGGAAATTAGATTCAAATGAATCACCAGGGTACTGTGAACTCATAAGAGAGAGACACTTGATGATTAAGAGTGATTATGCAGTTCAATGGATATTGTTATTCACATGACAGAACCCGAAAACAATTGTGAACTCGCCACACACACACACACACACACACACACACACACATATTGCACACACATACACACACTCAAACAGGCAGCTATTACAACTAAAGGCCCTTTTAGAGCTCACAAAAACAATATGAGAGGAATGTCATCTACATACAAATCTTTACAATGACATGCTAGGAAGTACAGTTTGGAATCTGAATTCATACTTAAGGAGAACCTGACACTATATGTTGAGCAGATTCTTGACTGTAATTGAGGTCAAGCTATAAATATGCATCCTTAGTCTCTGTGTCTTATCTATCCCACAAAGGAAAAAAAATAAAAGCAGCTTGTCATATTGTAAAAAACATGATGTAGTCCAGATACATATATATCTATTGATATAAACAACCCTCTTACCTAACAATCCTCATCACACCTCACATTGTACCACACTGCCTGAGATCCTCCAACACTGCTCAACTGGTACCACCTTCCATCAGAGTAAGAGGTAAGTACACTTCAAGGCTTTTTTCTGTTCTGGCAATAAGTTGGTGGAATTAACTTCCCCTAGATGCCTGAACAGCAGAGTCCCTGGCTATCTCCCTCTTCCTGAAACACTTTAGCTAACACTTCCCTGGTTTGCTTCTTATAAAACAAAAAACTATAGGCTATTTATCTTAAGTTCTAGTTTATCTAGCGTACCAGTGTAGATTAATTTATTGCTAGAAACTCGAAGCACTTTTGTACATTGCTCTGGACAAGGGTGTCTGCTAAATGCCACAAATGTATATGTAAAATAAACATTTTATAACAGAAAATGTCATTGTGGCAACAAATGTAGATCACTTGAAAGACAAGTCCTTATGAGTTACATAATAGAATATGACATTTACACCCAAATTTGCTGTAAAAGTAGCTATTGACTATGATACTAACCAAATAGAATCAAATTTAATGATGTTTAATTTTGAATGATTCGGTTGATGCCAATGACAATTTTATTTATGGTAACTTTAATAAGCAATTTCCCCATAAGTTTTAACGTAAAAACTTTTGGAGCAGCTAAAATATATTTACTGAATTGCATTGTATTGTTATTGAATGTTCTATCCAATAACACATACATCAATCAGGTATAAATTTGAATGTTACTGAATGTTTCCCATATAGTCATCTCTTCTAGAAATTGCAATTTCTGTCATGTGCAAAGTGGTGTCAGTCAAGACAATGAACATGAACTTGATATGAAACATGTCAGCGGATTTGATTTATAGTCCAATAGCAAGCCAGTGTTTCAAGCCAACATCAGACCTGTTACTGATACTCAGAATCAAATTGGTGTATCTTGGATTGTATTGTTTGTTTCTGCTGGATGCTTTCCTTAATTGCTTAATCTTAATCTTAATGAAAAGTGTAGCGCTGTGTGTCAAGAGCTTTCACCGTGAGTGTCGTACATTTCTGTTAATTTCTGTGTGGTACAGTGTGCAAGGTAATGAAGCAGTCTGCACAATGTGTTAACAGAACTGCTCAGAGGCATGAAGGACAACACTAATGCTTGGTGGACCAGAGTGTTTCACTTCACTGGCTTCAGAAATCCCTACTTTCTTTACTCTCTGTTTTATCGAATGCTGCTAAAAGTAGAATGCAATTATATGCAAACCTTATATTTTCTTTAAAAAAATTATTAGCCAGGTAAAAAGCACTTTTTTTACTTTGGAATTTGGAATAAAAGACAGCTAAAGTAAACTACAAACTTCTATTTAAAGAAATTATGCTTGTCTTAAACACAACATTCAGTGCTGACCATATGAAATGGCAATATTTCTATGAAGACTACGGTACTTTTTTAAACCTCGTTTCCTCACATGCCCCGACCACACTGTGATCTCAGACTGACCACAATTATGACCACTGCATCGTTAGTTCAATTATTCAGCGGTCATTTCCCGGATTGATATAAAATCCTTAGGCTTTATTCATTTATTAGCACACGGAGGATCAGTACACACTATCAAGAGCCTAGGACATATCCTGAAGCACCACTGGGTTCAATAAGCGAATCTGACATGCCATTGTGGTGACAAAATAAATTTCAATTACAGCTGTGCGGAATTGGATTTTCCTGTCGCATTAGGGGCTAGAGAAGTGCTGAAAGCCCTTAGCCATCGCTCTTGATGTGAGGTCTGGTCACGAGGTTGCCTCGTTACACCACAGTCCTGCACTAATGGTCTTATGAAATCAATAACTCACCCCTGACAGACATGCTCTCTCAGTGCACCGCTATGGGAGGATGAGATTAATACAGATGATTGTAGGCTTTAGATATTTTGGGGCAATTTTCTCCCACCTGGTGAGCCTGATGTTGATTGGGTCCTGAGTGACCATAAGAGAAACCTGGCTTGTATCTTTGATCAATAAACCAGAAGGCAGTCAGTGGATACTAAAAATATTTTACTTGATTCTGTTCTCTGCCACACAACCACTTTTACTTCATGACAAATCATGTTCCCATGAGAGCAGATAACATAATACTCTCTGTTTTGAAAGAATAATAAGGTATTTAAAATAGTACTCTATACAACCAATTTTACAAGCAATGTCTTCTGAGTAATGCATTTTAACTGCAGTGTTGGTGCAGTTCTAGGATCTTGGGTTCAGTATGTATACAGTTTCTCAAGTGCACATGTAGGATTTCTTTAAAAAAAAATGCTGCCAAGTGGACTGGCTTCAATAACTGCCAGTAGGTATGAATGATTGTGTGTGAGAGTGTTTGTGTGTATGTGAGATAAAGAGATCTCCTACATTGGTTTATTACTGCCTGCCTTGATCCCTATATTCCTGTCATAAGCTCTGGATCTATCACATTGCTTACCATTAATGTTACTCAAGATGAACTATGCAGTGATTGAATGTAATACTTCAAAAATAAATTCAGTATCCTAAAGACAAGCTTTCACACCCATACTATTAGGTCTTCCATTAGTAATTGTCCAGCAAAAAAGTACAATTAACAACCTTAAAAAAAAAAAAAAAAAAAAAAAAATGGACCAACAAGCACATGGCCTGATGATTTATTAATGCTCATTGTAACAAGCTCAATGACCCCGTACTGGAAGAAAGACAGACAGGCAATAGTTCACCAAGCAGAGCCATCTTTATTCACTTTCGTTTTCACCCTGGCGCTTTCCCTTGCAGTATTCACGCCAGGGCTCACGCACACACTCGCGGCTCGGGACGCCCTTCCTTCCCGACGTTCGCCGGCAGTCTCTTCGGATCGGCACGCGCTTCCTTCGGCGTTCGCCCGTCTCACTCGCGGATCGGCCGCTTTCTCTCTTAGCGCCGCCCGAGTTTCCTCACGGGCCGGCACGCCTTTTCTCGCGTCCACCCGAGATCACTCGCCGGCCGACACGTCTTTCCACCGGCACCCGCTCGCGCTTAGTTCCCGTTCGGTGACCCTTCCTCTCGTCTCTCTGCTTGGTGGCACTCTCGTCCGAGGTTGGCATCTCTCTTCTCTTTATTGGTGTTGCCGGACAAACAGAGTGCACTGATTAATCTCATTAGCTGCAGGTGTTTCTTACCGCTCGTTCCGTCCGGCTCCGCCCTCCACTCGCGCCCCGCTGCCACACTCATACTGGTAATAAAATGGGAACTGCAACAAGTACTAATAGAGTTTGGGCAGGACTCAAGCTGCCCCATGCTTGCTCTGTGAACATTTATAGTCAAGATAGAGCAACAGACAGGAATAAAAAGGATGGCTAGTTAAAAAAGGATCAGCTGGGGAATAATATGATTAAATCTGATTATTTTCACACACACACAAAAAAAACGTGTTTATGTAAGATGTATAGTGTCTAATATGTACATAGCAATATTCCATACAATACAGATGATGGTAAAGTACAGTAAACTGCATATAAGTCAGAGAAAAAAGGGAACATAGAATAGGTAAGGTCCATAAACCAAAAATGCTTGTGCACCATGGTGACATTATTTAACTCTAAAATTGTTAGGGGGGGAAATATTGTCCTCCTTAAATTCCTGAAAAAAATAAATAAATGTATCAGGTAGCTCTGGTCTTATTACTGTCCATTAATAGAGGTACTGTAGGCTTTTGAAACCTGTTAACTCTGGATAATGAAATCAACTGTACTGAACACAGTTAAATTGTATGCTCCATGAATGTTACTTGTCAATTCTGAACTGTCTATTATAAGTTTACTTATTACAATTTTCACTATCATGTAACCTACAGCATAAGCACAAATGAGCCAATTGACTCAATATTATTGAAGCTATATTGATATTAAACTCTCATTGCCCTGCCAAATACTATACCGGTGCTTTATGCACCTCAGGGTGGTACAATGCACCCTGATTCTGAAACTACAGCGCTTCCTAATCCTGCTGTACTATGCCCATAAACCAATACATGAGCTGGTTGTCAAGACATGAGCTGGTTGATGGATTAAGTTTTATTAGGTGGATTAAAAAGAATTAACAGACCTTTTCTGGTTCAGAAACATGTAAGAATGTGGATCCACTGATGAAACAGAGGAAAATATATATTACAATTCTTATCTTAAATAGTACCCATCCATTTCATGGTTGAACATATCTAGAAGATGCTAGCCAGACTCAAATATATATTTTAGATGGAATGTGAAAACAAAACACAATAGCTTATAGCTGAACTTCTTTCCTTTTTAGAAACTTGAATTGGATATGGAATATTTCAGTTATTGCATTTAAGTAGCAATCAAACTCACCATATACCTAGTGACATAGGACTGGGCATATGTTTACATATCATGTGATACCACTTTCATTAAACATTTACATTCTGAAATGTTCTGCATGCTATCTACAAGTCATATTTGATCCTGAAGCTAAGAATATTAAGATTACATTCCAATGTAAAAAAATCATAAAACAATAATGAAATGAAAGAAAATTGATTTCATTTTTCATTATCTTGATACAGTCACACATTCACGTTAGTCATCTCCTGGGAACACATACACCTTCATACAGTCCCTCTTCATGAAACCACATACTTAGAAACCTAGCACAAATCACTCTCGCACATCCTCTTACTATGTATCTCTGTATTTAATTGCCCTTTTGAATTGCTTTCACTATTTACAAAATTAGCGTGCAGGAAGTCACACTGAAAAGTAATATATCACTATTGGATTGGCATCAATCTTCTTTTACAGGCTAGAGCAGGTTTATTGCACATCAATGGATTGTTTTGGGGGTCAGCTAACCCCAGTGATACAGTAAACAATAGAGGATACTCATTATATGTCAGCCTGGTAAAGCTGCAAATGTCTTTTCCAAAGATGACCTATGAGAGTAATGACTAAAGGATAAAGCTGAAACAGCCAATTTGGGGTTGGTGTATTGATCAGGTTATAGGAGTAAGGTGTTACAAAAGCATGACATTGTAAACCAAACATACTGCAGTAAAGATATATATATCTTCTTCTTTTGCCTGCTAACGTTAGGGGTCACCACAGCAGATCATCAGTCTCCATACTACTCTGTCCTCTACATATGCCTCTTTTAAACTTGCATGTCTTCCACTTACCACATTCATAAACCTCCTCATTGGCCTTCCTCTTTTTCTTCTTCCTGGTGGCACCAACCTCAGCAATCTTCTACCGATGTACCTCATGTCCCTTTTCTCAATTGTGCTTCTCTTACTTTGTCTCCAAAACATCCTACATGCACGGTCCCTCTAATAAATGAATTTTTTAAATCATGTCCATCCTTGTCACTCCCGTTGAAAGTCTCATCTTCAGCTCTGCCACCTCCAGCTCCGCCTCCTGTCTTTATTAAAACATAGCAGGTCTCAACACTGTCCTATAAACGTTCCCTTTCACTCTTGCAGATACCCTTCTATTACAAATCACTCCTGCCACTCTTCTCCACACACTCCAGCCTGCTTGCACTCTTTCATTCACTTCTCTAACAAACTCACCATTACTTTGCACTTCTGTTCTCGATCGTCAACCAGTCTATCACCACTGCAAACAGGATAGGGCTCAGAGATGCAATTCCACCTCCACCTTGAACCAGTCTGTCATTTCTACTGCACACTTCACTGCTGTCACACTGTCCTCATACATGTCCTGCACCACCCTCACATACCAGACCTGAATTCCTAAAACAGTACCACAACTCCTATCTCGGCAGCCTGTCATATGCTTTCTCTAGATCCACAAACACACAATGCAACTCCTTTTGACCTCTCTATACTTCTCCATTAACATTCTCATAGCAAATATTGCATTTGTAGTGCTCTTTCTCCTTCCCATAACTTCATGGTGTGACTGATCAACTTAATTCCCCTGTAGTTACTGCTTGTCTGCACATCTCCCTAATTAAAAAAAAAATGGTACCAGCACACTCCTTCTCCATTCCCCAGGCATCCTCTCACCTTCCAAAATCTTGTTAAACAATTTAGTTAAAATCTCCACTGCCATTTCTCATAAAACCTCTCCACACTTTTACTGGTATATCATCTGGGTCAACCAACTTGCAGCACATCCTTCCCATCTCCGTCCCTCTGCCTGGCCAATCGGTACAAATCCTTTTTCCTTAGTGTCCAACTTCTAATACAGATCCTAATATGCCTTTTCCTTTGCTTTAGCCACATCCCTCTTCACCTGCTGCTGCATCTCCTTGTACTCCTGCCTATTTTTCTCATCTCTCTGCCGATCCCAATTCTGTTTCGCCAACCTCTTTCTCCTAATGCATTCCTGCACTTCCTCATTCCACCACCACCACGTCTCACTGTCTTCCTTTTTTTTCCAGATGTCATGCCAAGTACCTTCCTAGCTGTCTCACTTATCACTTTTGCAGTAGTTGCCCAATCATCCAAAACCGAGCCCCTGTCTGACCTTTTCACTAAATCTCACACTACAGTCTTCCTCCATCAGTTTGTCAGCTTCGTCTTATTCTTGTTTCAGTCCTCACTCTCCTCATCTTATTCTTCACCTCCAAAGCCACCGTACAGACCACCACCCGATGTTGTTTTGCTACACTATCCCCTGCAACCACCTTACACTCTCTACCACTTCATTTAACTCACTCCAAAATTCTTCCTCCTGCTCCATCTCATAACCCACTTGTGGAGCATAGGCACTGATGACATTTATCATCACTCCTTTTAACTTCCAGCTGCACGTTCATCGGAAACTCTCTTCACCTCCACTACACTCTTACTGCACTCTTCTTTCAGGAAGAGAAGAGATTCGATTTTGCACGTTTTACGCTGGATGCCCCTTCTAACGCAACCCTCCCCATTTATGTGGGCTTGGGACCAGCATGGCTGGGTTATGGATGGATGGATGGATGGATGGATGGATGGATGGATGGATGGATGGATGGATGGATGGATGGATGGATAGATAGATAGATAGATAGATAGATAGATAGATAGATAGATAGATAGATAGATAGATAGATAGATAGGTCCTTTACCTGAATAAAATCATAAAAATGCAGCTTGTCATTATAATTTTCTTGTAATGAAGGCTCTCCCATTGTGAAAATCCTGTGATTTCCTAGGGAGGTTGAACTAATATTAAAACTGCTGTTAGAGAAAATAAATCAACTTCAGAACAATCAGAACAATCAGAATCAATATTTGTATTTTAGTAATAATAATCTCATATAGTGCCAGCCAGTTCTACACATTCGAAATCTTGAAACACAGAGAACATTTGAATGCTATAATAAAACAAATTGTTCCATTCTAAAAGAAGCTACTAAAATGTAGAAATGCACACATACACAAAAGACATAAAACTTTATAGATTTGTAAACAGGCATCTTTAATGCACTACACTCCTCTCAAAAAGCTGCATGACCAATACAGTTTCGGCTTAAAGGCCACCACACGCCATTTAAATCATGCTCAGTGCTCCACACTTCAACGGAATAATTGAATGTTTTTGATATTTTCATTATCTAATGACTTTTCATTGCCAGTATTTGAAAAATTGCTGATGCCAAACACTCTGAATAATGTTAAACATGTAACAAATTCATAAGGACAGCAGAGTTCAAGAGCTCTCAGTTAAAGTACTTCAACAGAAAAGAAAGGGAAATATATACATTTAAAAGAGCCTGATTTCCAAATAAGCCTTTTAATTAAAAAAACAGCTTGAGTATTTGTATTATACCGAAATGCAATGGTGGACAAAGTACAATCACATGTACTTCATAGTTGAGTAAAGTAGAGATACACTCTGTAAGATATTGCTCCAGTAAATTAAAAGTGCTCCCTCTAAACTTTCATTTAAGTAAAAGTACAAAAGTATTTTTTTCAAATGTACTTAAAGGAAATGTATGTAACCCTGGGGATCAAGATGCTGCGTCAACAACTCTTCGGGAATCCTTCAGCATTTCCACGCTCTAAATCACGTGTCTGTTATCTGTCTTACGAAAAGACGCAATGTCACCGGTGGGGTGACGTCACAACCAGGAAGTGTTGAAGTGAAGATAGAGTTAGCTTCAAAATTGAAGTAATACGTAACCTTAAAATGTTCCCTTTCACCAAAGGACAGAGAGGCCAGGGGTGGCACTAAGATCAAGGTTGTAGGACCTGATGAAGTCAGCGGGGTGGACCAGCCTGCAGCATTGCAAATGTTTGGGAGAGATACCCCAGAGGACAAGGCCTTAGAGGCTGCCACACTGCAGGTGAAGTGAGCAATCCACCTACTGTGGGTCTGCTTACTAGCAGGAAAACCCTTTTACATGAACTTTAGCAGACAAATAGCTGGTCCGACTTCTCCACATGCCAGTTCTGCAGACGTATGTGTCTAGTGCTCACACCGGGTACACCTGGTCAAGCTTCTCCTGGTCAGGGAGGGGGGGATCCTTCCTGGGAGGAATTTCCCAAAGAGTTTCCTCAAGGAGGGCCACAAGGTCCATGGTATGCCCGGCTGCTGAGATACAGACTCTATCCCGGCGAATTCTTTAATCTTGATGTCAGGGTCTTTGCAACAAAGTCCACTTGCCAGAGATGACGGCCCTCAAGTCCCCCAGCTCCTTAGGTTTGGGCTTAAAGCATAGCCCAGCCAGAGGGTTTCAATTCCTGTGCCTGTAGCAAATTCTCCAGTGTTAGCTGTCCTAGCGTGTGGAGTTTTGCTCTCAGATCCAGAACATACTGAATTTCGTTTTTTGAGCTCGAAGGTCCCTCCTCCCAATTTTCCCGGAGAACATCCAGCACTCCGCGCGGCTTACGGCCGTACAATAATTCAAACGGGGAGAACCCCGTGGAGGCTTGCGGGACCTCTCGTATTGTGAATAACAAGGGCTTGAGCCATTTATCCCAATTCCGTGTGTCCCCGTGTATGAACTTCCGAATCATGTTTTTCAGGGTTCGATTGAAACGCTCCACCAGGCCGACGGTTTGTGGATGAGAGACACTGGTGCGAACTGATTTAATCCCCAACAACTCGTACAGTTCGCGAAATGTTTGTGACATAAACGCCATGCCCTGATCAGTCAGGATCTCTTTCGGGATCCCAACTCGAGAGATAATGCGGAAGAGCGCCTCCGCAACACTGCGGGCGGAGATGTTGCGAAGGGGCACTGCTTCCGGATATCGCGTCGCATAATCCACTATGACTAATACGAAGCAATGCCCGCGTGCGCTTTGCTCTAATGTCCCGACGAGGTCCATGCGGATTCTTTCGAAGGGAACCTCGATTAATGGTAAAGGGTGCAAAGGCGCTTTTGGGATGGCCAGCAGATTCACCAGCTGACTTTCCCGGCATGCCGCACACCATCTCCGCACATCGCCGTGAATGCCCGGCCAATAAAAACGGTCCATTAGGCGGTCTAATGTTTTCGCACAGCCCAGGTGCCTGGCCATGGGGTTATGATGAGCCGCATGGAATAGAAGCTCCCTGCGGCTCTTCGGGACCAACAACTGGGTTGTTTCCTCTCCGGTTCGAGTGTCCTGCGTCACTCGGTATAATTTATCTTTAATCAGGGTGAAGTAGGGATGGGAAAGCGTGCTATCCGGCTGGATTCGCTGATCATCGATTGCTCTCACCTGGTCGAAGGTGTGTCGGAGCATTTCGTCCCGCGATTGCTCGAGGAGGAAATCCCTGGGGGGAATTCCCCATAGGGCGAAGTCTGTCTGCCGCGGAACTGACGTCCCCGGTGCCACCACCCCAGACAACATAGCGCAGCCCCAACTCCAACTCGGTTTCCAGTTGCTGGCACTGAATCCATTCCGCCGACCGCGGCAGAAGACGGGCGATGAACTGCTCCAACACCACGTGATCCAGAACCTTGTCCGTGCTCCAGTCCTCATCCTGCAGCCATTTTCGGCACGTATCGCGAAGCTGGTGGGCGAAGGCGAACAGTCGGCCGACCTCGCGCAGCGTCAATGCGAAACCGCTGTTGGTGCTGCTCCGGGGTCCGCCCCACTCGCTGGAGGATCGCCCGCTTCAGATCATCATATTTCAGCATACGATCGGCCGGTAGCTGCTGAGCAGCGAGCTGGGCTTCCCTGGAAAGCAGCGGCAGCAGGCGGAGAGCTCTCTCCATCCCGGTCCATTCCCCGGCGACCACCACATGCTCGAACAGCTCCAGGAAAGCCTCCACATCGTCCTGCGTGCCCATCTTTGTCAGCGGGATGATAGGCGGCGGGCAAGGGGGGGGTTCCCCGGAGCACTCTAAACTCAAAGGAGGCTCCGGGGAACCCCCCCCTTGCCCGCCCTGCAATGCCGCCCGGTCCTCCGCCTTTGCTCGGATCACTTTCCTCGAACTGCTGTTTCTGCTCGGCACGCACCTGAAGGAGGGCCTGGTGCTGGGTCTGCTGGAGCTCGGCGATCGCCTTTACGAGCTCCGCCAACGGTGAAAGTTCCATCGTTTCCTGACCTGCGTCCTTTTTTTCCAATTCAGGGTTTCGGCAAGACTGTGGGAGAGCGAATGAATGCGGGAAGAAGGAACGACACAACAGGTCAGGTGTAAAGGCTTCACAGCCACTTTTATTTAGGTTCTCGTGTCTGTCTGTTTAGTGCCGCATGCAGCACGTCTTCTGGCACACGCGCCCACACACCCCTACACACACACACACTCTTCTCCTTAAATGCACCCTCTGATCACTAAAAAGAGAGAACAATCATTAGGTCACATAAACTTCAGGTGAGGCAATCCCCTGCCTATCTGCTTCCGGCCCCGCTCTCCATTCACAGACCGACACTCGGCCACGCCCACGCTGCCACAATATGCATATTTAAATTTGTAGTATGCATACTTAAAATTCTAGTATGCATATACTTTTGCTAACAATTATGCTAACAATTTTAAGTATGCATACTACAAATTTAAGTATGCAAGTATGCATACTACAATTTTAAGTATGCATACTTGCATACTTAAATTTGTAGTATGCATACTTAAAATTGTAGTATGCATACTTACATTTCTAGTATAGTTAAATTTCAAGTAAGCATACTTACATTTCTTTACACTAGCAATAGTGGACAAAGTACTCCAACCACGTGCTTTAGTTAAAATAGAAATACACTCGGTAAATTATTGTTTCAGTAAACGACAAGTCTACTATGGTTTTGTAGAGACACATTCATGTTCCTTATGTTAAAATGCAACAGACTCTGTAATTTAACATTATGCAGATTTACTTTGAGCAAACAAAAATAAATGTACCGATGTTAAATTTCATTTTCATTTAAAAAATCCTCACTTAATTTGAATAAGTTAGCTTTACAGACTCATGGCATGTGGACAGTTCTTTTCTCCAAAAATTCAGCTGAAAGACTTTGACATGCATCTTGTAAAACTTGCCAGAGGTGTTCTTTACTGGTTGGATAATCCTTTCTGATCTTGGGATCCGGTTCATTCCAGAGCAGTTCAATAGGATTTAGGTGCAGTGACTGGGCAGACCATTCCATGATAGATAACACTCCAGCTGACTGTTTGCTCTCTAAATAACGCTTACAGAGTTTGGAATTATGCTTCAGATCATTGTCTTGTTGTGGTCAGGTGTGTAAAGTATTTAAGGAAATATACTTTGTTACTGTATGTAAATAATTTTGTGGCCTGAGTATCACATATATAGCAACTATTACTCTCTAATCAACTACATTTATGATTCAAATTTATAGATTTTTTACTCCATTATATTTTAATTGACAATGAGAGTTACCAAGAACATTTTGTACCTGTGTTGATGTCATTAAGGCTTCACACTCCCCTAAACACATCTGCTTCCTGAGTGACTTTTTTAGCACCGTTGGCCTCATTTTCAGTTAAAAAAAGAGTTTAAATAATTTCCAAAAACTTTGGCAACCAGCTTTTGTTGAAGTTGAAGAGAAATATTGCCCCTCTCTGAGACTGTGAGCTGCATCAAATCACAGTCAGCTCTGAATTTTTGGTTTTCAAAATATCTAAAATATATTCTTTACATTTTTTGTCCATTTAATACTAAGGGTTTTACTTTGTGATATAATGCTGTAATTGTATTTGTTAAATGAAGATCTCTTTTTGAAATTTTGCTTTATTACGTTGTCTTCATCTGAACGACTTGTTTGAACTTTGTTTTACTCTGGCATGTTGAAGAGGATGTTGTGTTGATGGTAATGCAGTGTTAAGGTGTACAATTTGATTTGTATTTACAAAACCTCACAAATCAATTGTTTAGGGCTTTTCACTAACATATGTCTTGGTTTTGAGGACTAGTGCATCTTTGAGCCTACTATTGATATAAGTCAAACCGTTCAAATCAGATACTCTAATAAGACTTTTACTTAAGTTCTATTGGAATTGGTGACTTTTAAATTGTAATGAAGTAAGTTTTATAGTAAGGTATCTATACTTTTACTCAAGTATGATTTTTAGCTACTCTTTACACCTCTGGTTGTGGTAAAGTTGGTTCCAATGAGCCACAGTCCAGCCAGAATTACATGGTATTAAAGCATAGAACACTAGCCATGTTGGTTCATTTCACCAAGAAGTCTCCTAAATCCCCTACTGCAAAATAAGCCCAAACCGTTAAGCATCCACCTTTATGTTTGGTGCGAGAAAATTTGTTAACATCATCTCTCATGTTCCATTTCAGGATCTCGAGCTGCGTCTAAACACTTGGGAATGTGTATACACTCTAAAATAATGTGTGTAATCAGTCAACAATTGGATGCTGGCCATCACCGGCAGGGTGAAGTCATGACCAGGCAGTATAAAACGCACATGAAGTGAGGCAAGCGCCAGCTTCTGTTTGTTCACGAAGCGCTGTGTGTGTATGTTTTGAATTGTCTGTCAATTGTTCCTTAAAGGAAAAACTCTGAGTTAAGACTCTGAGTCGGTTCTAGAGCTCAGAGCTTGCGCTCCTCGCAGTTCTGCCCTGCTCTCCCTCGCAGAGGGATTCGAGACAGGCTTGTCCCTTTCCCCAACCCCACCTGCTTGGTCCAGCACTTGCTCACAGGCTCGGAAGCACGCCTTTTGGCAGTTTCTTACCCCTGCAACGAGAGCATTAGCTCCACCTTTCTTCCTCTGAGGAGGAGGGGGCATGCTTTGTGAGCTAGGCTCGAGGAGCTATGGAGTTGGGGGCAGAGCTAGGTCGGTTCCCGAGGAAACTGACTGCACACATTCTGCACACTTTCAAATGTGCCATGCACATTCTGCTCGCATTTCTCTGTGATCGCTCCACTCCCGGAAAGCACTCCTTGTGGTAAAAAATTTTATAAAATGTATTAACAGTAATGATAATAATAATGATAATAATAATAATAATAATAATAATAATAATAATAATAATAATAAGCCAGTATGCATTTTCGGGGGTCGTGACCTTCGCCGTAGCCAAGCTACTTAACTTGGCCGACTCATGAGCAGAAAGTCCCTTCATCCAGTAAGCTGGATAAACACTCTCTGACACGGGGTTGCAACCTCCTTTAAGGGGTCTCTCATTCTTTCCAGACCTGCACACTGAGGTGTCATGGGTGAAGCCCCTTCAGCCCCTTTCAAAGCTGTATTCACACATCATGGAGCGGAAAGTATACTGGTATGGAGCGATGCCACGGGTTTAAGAGAGACGCTCGCGACAAAAACCCTGTGTAATACGTTGGTGCTCGTGAGTAAGGCTTAGGCTCAAGCCATTTCGTCCCTGCGGGCATATCAGGCTGAACTGCTGCATTAACTGGATGTGGGAGGTGCTCCGGGTGGACAGTTCACTAGCTCTACCATATTACAGACCTGGCCCTCAGAGCCACTAAAGAGACCACTAGGGCTATTGGCCGGTCCAAGGCTGCCCTCGTCTCGATAAAGAGGCACCTCTGGCTCACTCTCTCAGAAATGTCAGACATGGATAGGGCCATGCTGCTGGACACCCCACTCACTCCTTCAGGAGAAAGAACCAGGTGGCTGAGTTCCAGCAGTACCTCCCACGACTTTTTCATGGGTCTGCTCGGTGGGCGCAGCCCCAAACACATCCCACCACCTCCCATCAGGAGGTACAGAAATGGAGCTGTCAGGGATCTGAAGACTGTTATTTTCAATAAGGCGAAAAAGTCCTGACGTAGGACGTTCTGGGGATCCGTCTATGAAGGGTGCGTTGCACTGCCGTATCCTGTGCCTGCCCGGCCCCCTCAGGGACCTGGTCCCTTAACCCTGCCACTGAATGTGCTTCAGGGCACGGCCAGCTCCAGCAAGCATCCTCCTCAGTCTCCACCCGGTCTGGTCCAGGAGAACTTGCCGCCTCCTAGTTAGCGGTCCGGCATTGAGATCTATTCTCACTCACATGAAGGTTTTGGGTTTTTGGCTAATGGCCTGGAAGAGTGTGCTTTCTCCATTACAGAGAACCACCTATTTTGGCGTCATATGGGATTCAACTACTTTGGGTGTGCAGCTTTCCCCTGCCCGCATTGTGGCCATCCATATGGCTGTCAGGAAGGTCAGAGGAGGACAGCATCTTACTGTCAAGCAGTTCAAGAAACTGCTAGGACTCATTGCAGCTGCGCCCAGTGATATCCCACTTAGCCTTCTGTACATGAGTCCCATTCAGTGGTGACTCAGGACCTATGGGTTCTCACTGAAGGGCAATGCCCTCCATATGATCAAGGTCACGCGGCCATGCCTACGTGCCTTAGATGTTTGGAAAAATCCCAGGTTCATGTCTCAGGGCCCCGTGTTGGGAGTTTCTGGTCATCGCGTAAAGGTAACGACTGATGTGTCCCTCACAGGGTGAGGAGCGGTCATAAGTGGTCGTTCAGCCCAAGGTCTATGGGAAGTGCCCCATCTACTTTGGCACATCAATTGCCTAGAGATGCATAAAATGTATTATATAAATTATTAAAAATTTATTAATTTAAAATACTAGAATTTTTTTACTTAAAACTTAAAATTCTAGTGTGCATACTTAAAATTCTAGTATGCATACTCAAAATTCTAGTATGCATACTTTAATTTCTAGTATAGTTACATTTTAGTGAGCATACTTACATTTCTTTATACTAGCAATGTTGGGCGAAGTACCCCAACTATTCAAAAAGAGCTTGAATAAATTTTAAAAACTTTGACAACCAGCTTTTATATAAGTTGAAGAATATTATTGCTCCTCTCCGCTCCTCCCGTGTTGGGAGTTTCTGGTCATCGCGTAAAGCTAACGACGGATGTGTCCCTCACAGGGTGAGGAGCAGTCATAAGTGGTCGTTCAGCCCAAGGTCTATGGGAAGTGCCCCATCTACTTTGGCACATCAATTGCCTAGAGATGCTGGCCGTGCCTCTAGCGGCATTTTCTCCCAGAACTCAAAGATCACCATGTGCTGATATGTACGGACAGCACCTCTTGTGGTGGAGCAGATTTGGGAGAGATTCAGCGAAAGCCAAGGAGTCTGTTCGCATCTCAAGAGATGACCCACTCTCCCCTCTAGTTCTCCCTTACTCCTGGGCGCCATAGCTCAGGTGTGATCTTCGTCCGGTTCTACAACCTGGACCGGAGTGCCCCTCTTGGCCCTCTGTCCCTCTCAGGGACTGGTCAGTCTGGCATGATTGGACATTCATTCCGAAAGCATTTCAACGCAGCTCATGTTCCTTAACGGAACCGTCTCTAGGTTACGTATGTAACCCTAGTTCCCTGAGGGAAAGAGACGCTGCATTGCCACACTGCCGGCTGCCTTGCAGCGCTTCATTCTCCCTTACAGAAGCTGGGGCTCACCTCACTTCTATGTGTGTTTTATGCTTTGTGGTTTTAAAAATTACATTTTTAGTATGCACACTAAACATTCTAGTGTGCTTACTTTAAATTCATTCAAATTGTAGCATGCATACTTAAATTTGTAGTATTGTACTTAAAATTTAAGTAAGCATAAAATGTATTATTATATAAATTATTAAACATTTATTAATTTAAAATACTAGAATTTTTTACTTAAAACTTAAAATTCTAGTATGCATACTTACAATTCAAGTATGCATACTTAAGATTCTAGTATGCATACTTAAAATTCTAGTATGCATACTCAAAATTCAAGTATGCATACTTACAATTCTGGTATGCATACTTACAATTCTAGTATGCATACTTTAATTTCTCGTATAGTTACATTTCTAGTGAGCATACTTACATTTCTTTATTCTAGCAATGTTGGGCAAAGTACCCCAACCATTCAAAAAGAACTTGAATAAATTTGAAAAACTTTGACAACCAGCTTTTATATAAGTTGAAGAATATTATTGCTCCTCTCCGCTCCTCCCGTGTTGGGAGTTTCTGGTCATGGCGTAAAGCTAACGACGGATGTGTCCCTCACAGGGTGAGGAGCGGTCATAAGTGGTCGTTCAGCCCAAGGTCTATGGGAAGTGCCCCATCTACTTTGGCACATCAATTGCCTAAAGATGCTGGCCGTGCCTCTAGCATTGAGGCATTTTCTCCCAGAACTCAAAGATCACCATGTGCTGATATGTACGGACAGCACCTCTTGTGGTGGAGCAGATTTGGGAGAGATTCAGCGAAAGCCAAGGAGTCTGTTCGCATCTCAAGAGATGACCCACTCTCCCCTCTAGTTCTCCCTTACTCCTGGGCACCATAGCTCCGGTGTGATCTTCGTACGGTTCTACAACCTGGACCGGATTGCCCCTCTTGGCCCTCTGTCCCTCTCAGGGACTGGTCAGTCTGGCATGATTGAACATCGTTCCGAAAGCATTTCAACGCAGCTCGTGTTCCTTAACAGAACCGTCTCTAGGTTACGTATGTAACCCTAGTTCCCTGAGGGAAAGAGACGGTGCATTGCCACACTGCCGGCTGCCTTGCAGCGCTTCATTCTCCCTTACAGAAGCTGGGGCTCACCTCACTTCTATGTGTGTTTTATGCTTTGTGGTTTTGAAAATTAAATTTTTAGTATGCACACTAAACATTCTAGTGTGCTTACTTTAAATTCATTCAAATTGTAGCTTGCATACTTAAATTTGTAGTATTGTACTTAAAATTTAAGTATGCATAAAATGTATTATTATATAAATTATTAAAAATTTATTAATTTAAAATACTAGAATTTTTTACTTAAAACTTAAAATTCTAGTATGCATACTTACAATTCAAGTATGCATACTTAAGATTCTAGTATGCATACTTAAAATTCTAGTATGCATACTTAAAATTCTAGTATGCATACTTACAATTCTAGTATGCATACTCAAAATTGTAGTATGCATACTTTAATTTCTAGTATAGTTACATTTCTAGTGAGCATACTTACATTTCTTTATACTAGCAATGTTGGGCGAAGTACCCCAACCATTCAAAAAGAGCTTGAATAAATTTTAAAAACTTTGACAACCAGCTTTTATATAAGTTGAAGAATATTATTGCTCCTCTCCGTTCCTCCCGTGTTGGGAGTTTCTGGTCATCGCGTAAAGCTAACGACGGATGTGTCCCTCACAGGGTGAGGAGCGGTCATGAGTGGTCGTTCAGCCCAAGGTCTATGGGAAGTGCCCCATCTACTTTGGCACATCAATTGCCTAGAGATGCTGGCCGTGCCTCTAGCGTTGAGGCATTTTCTCCCAGAACTTAAAGATCACCATGTGCTGATATGTACAGACAGCACCTCTTGTGGTGGAGCAGATTTGGAAGAGATTCAGCGAAAGCCAAGGAGTCTGTTCGCATCTCAAGAGATGACCCACTCTCCCCTCTAGTTCTCCCTTACTCCTGGGCGCAATAGCTCCGGTGTGATCTTCGTCCGGTTCTACAACCTGGACCGGAGTGCCCCTTTTGGCCCTCTGTCCCTCTCAGGGACTGGTCAGTCTGGCATGACTGGACATTCGTTCCGAAAGCATTTCAACGCAGCTCGTGTTCCTTAACGGAACCGTCTCTAGGTTACGTATGTAACCCTAGTTCCCTGAGGGAAAAAGACGCTGCATTGCCACACTGCCGGCTGCCTTGCAGCGCTTCATTCTCCCTTACAGAAGCTGGGGCTCACCTCACTTCTATGTGTGTTTTATGCTTTGTGGTTTTAAAAATTACATTTTTAGCACTAAACATTCTAGTGTGCTTACTTTAAATTCATTCAAATTGTAGCCTGCATACTTAAATTTGTAGTATTGTACTTAAAATTTAAGTATGCATAAAATGTATTATACAAATTATTAAAAATGTATTAATTCAAAATACTAGAATTTTTTACTTAAAACTTAAAATTCTAGTATGCATACTTACAATTCAAGTATGCATATTTAAGATTCTAGTATGCATACTTAAAATTCTAGTATGCATACTCAAAATTCAAGTATGCATACTTACAATTCTAGTATGCATACTTTAATTTCTCGTATAGTTACATTTCTAGTGAGCATACTTACATTTCTTTATTCTAGCAATGTTGGGCAAAGTACCCCAACCATTCAAAAAGAACTTGATTAAATTCGAAAAACTTTGACAACCAGCTTTTATATAAGTTGAAGAATATTATTGGCCCCTCTCAGGGACTGGTCAGTCTAGCATGATTGGACACTCGTTCCCAAAGCATTTCAACGCAGCACGTGTTCCTGAACAGAACCGTCTCTAGGTTACGTATGTAACCCTAGTTCCCTGAGGGAAAGAGACGGTGCATTGCCACACTGCCGGCTGCCTTGCAGCGCTTCATTCTCCCTTACAGAAGCTGGGGCTCACCTCACTTCCATGTGTGTTTTATACTTTGTGGTTTTAAAAATTGCATTTTTAGCATGCACACTAAACATTCTAGTGTGCTTACTTTAAATTAATTCAAATTGTAGTATGCATACTTAAATTTGTAGTATTGTACTTAAATTTTAAGTATGCATAAAATTTATTATTATATAAATTATTAAAATCTATTAATTAAAGATACTAGAATTTTTTGAATGCATAATTAAAAATCAAGTATGCATGAAATGTATTATACAATTTATTAAAAATCTATTAATTAAACATACTAGAATTTTTTTGAATGCATACTTAAAATTTAAGTATGCATACTTGAAATTCTAGTATGCATACTTTAATTTCTAGTATAGTTACATTTCTAGTGAGCATACTTACATTTCTTTATACTAGCAATGTTGGGAAAAGTACCCCAACCATTCAAAAAGAGCTTGAATAAATTCTAAAAACTTTGACAACCAGCTTTTATATAAGTTGAAGAATATTATTGCTCCTCTCCGTTCCTCCCGTGTTGGGAGTTTCTGGTCATCCCGTAAAGCTAACGACGGATGTGTCCCTCACAGGGTGGGGAGCGGTCATGAGTGGTCGCTCAGCCCAAGGTCTATTGGAAGTGCCCCATCTACTTTGGCACATCATTTGCCCAGAGATGCTGGCCGTGCCTCTAGCGTTGAGGCATTTACTCCCGGAACTCAAAGATCACTATGTACTGATATATACGGACAGCACCTCTTGTAGTGGAGCAGATTTTAGAGAGATTCGGCGAAAGCCAAGGGGTCTGTTCGCATCTCAAGAGATGACCCACTCTCCCCTCTAGTTCTCCCTTACTCCTGGGCGCCATAGCTCAGGTGTGATTTTCGTCTGGTTCTACAACCTGGACCAGAGTGCCACTCTTGACCCCTCTGTCTCTCTCAGGGACTGGTCAGTCTGGCATGATTGGACACTCATTCCCAAAGCATTTCAACGCATTTCAACAATTAAATTTAATAAAAAAAAATTTTAATTTCTAGTATGTATACTTACAATTTAAGTACAATACTACAATTTGAAGTATGCATACTAGAATTTTAAGTATATGTTCCTAAATTTCTAGTATGCATACTTTAATTTCTAGTATGCATACTTGCATACTTAGAATAGCAAAGTCCACTAAAGGTGGTAGAGCATTTTCACATTTAGCTCCTAAACTCTGGAATAGTCTTCCTGACGGTGTTCGGGGCTCAGACACACTCACCCAATTTAAGTGTAGATTAAAACGTATCTTTTAGCAAAGCCTACACATAACACACATCACATCATAACCTTGTGCTCCAGAACATCTGATCACATGCACATTATCAACTTGTGCTGTTAATATCATGAACAGCAGCTACGCTAATTCCTCTCCACTGCTTCTCTTTCTCTCCCCATCCCGAGGCATCCTGAGGTTGCTCCAGCTCAGTCACCTCCCACCTCGTGATGATTACGGACCTTTAAAGTAGATGCCGAACTCACAAACATCCTGAACCATCTAGAGACGTACCAGTGCCATTTGGATCCCGCTACATGTGTGGAGTTTTGACATTGGACCTCCTGGAGTGTTTAAAGGCTCTGGCATGGAGAAGCTGATGCTGGATCTGTGGTGATCACAAATGCTGAGCTTATAAAACTCGGAGCTACTAACCATATAGACTGTTTAAGACTGCAGAAAGAACATTACTTATAATCTTATACTCCAGTAATCATGTTAGTTCTCACTCTCCAGTGTTCTGTATTGTTGAAAGATTTATGATCAAACTCTTGATGTCACCCAGATGAGGATGGGTTCCCTTTGAGTCTGGTTCCTCTCAAGGTTTCTTCCTCATAACATCTAAGGGAGTTTTTCCTTGCCACAGTCGCCACGGCTGCTCATCAGGGACAAATGCACACCATTCACCATCACTGTTGATTTGTGTAAAGCTGCTTTGAGACAATGTCTGTTGTGAAAAGCGCTATACAAATAAACTTGACTTGACTTGACTTGACTTATAATTGTAGTATGCATACTTAAAATTGTAGTTTATGCATCCTTTAATTTCTAGTATAGTTACAGATCTAGTGAGCATACTTAAATTTTTATATACTAGCAATGGTGTATGAAGTACTCCAACCATGAACTTGAGTTAAAGCAGAAATACACTTGGTATATTATTAATCCAGTAAACTTCAAGTCTACTATGTTTTTTTTAGAGACACGTCCATGTTCCTTTTGTTAAAATGCAACAAACTCTGTTATTTAACATTATGAAGATTTATTTTCACCAAATAAACACCTGTTTATTGTGCTTTCTATGTACAATGCAACATGGTTGTGTGTGTGCATGTGTGCATGAAGGTGGGTTTGTGAAGGAATGTGAAGAAGTTAGGCGAACTCGTAGGGGGACTTGGGGGCTGTTCGAGGCATGCGTATCAGTATCACCATTATTTTCCACTGAGATTTAAATATTAATTATGGCATATAAAAATTAATGTGGTGTACCTAAACCATTCCAGTGTACTTTACATGATCGTGTTTTTTCATGCTGAGTAATAACAGCAATAGTAAGTATAAATATATGGTGTGTAAGCGTCATGTTCTCTAAATACACTGCTACAAAATCTGAAAGCTGAATTTACAAGGTTTATATGATACTAAAATAAAATAAGGGTAAAGACAGACAGTGGTGTACGAAGAACACAAACCATGTAGTTCAGTTAAAGTAGCGATACACTCGGTAAAATATTACTCTAGTAAAAGTAAATGTGCTCACTTTAAACTTACACTATTAAAATTATTGCCCAATATCTTTTTTTCAACAACCTAAAAAATAATTACACAAATAAGGCCACGGGTGTTGTGGCAAGTTTGAGTCAGTAGTTTATTTAGTTGTGGGCCGTCAGGGCCAGCAAGGCCTTCTCTGAAGCACTGACCTACATTTGCAACCTAAATTCGAATATTTGTTCCATGAAATTGTATTAAATTATTCTGAACAGTCTTTTCTCGTTATTTCATAGCGTTTCTCTTGGCTGCACTGCTTCCAGTACGTGAAGGTGGATGTTAGATTTTTTTGTTTAATCAGATTTCAGCCTCTATGTGCTGCCATGTCAATCTAATCTGCCAAGGGCATTCAGAATCAGTAGTGCTGGCCAATGTACCTTCAACATATAGATTGACATGGCAGCACATAGAGGCTGAAATCTGATTGAACAAAAAAATCTAACATCCACATAGATTTTGAATTTGAAGAATTTGAAATCTAATCGATTAAAGACACAGACCCATTGCTAATATTAAATAATATAGAATAAAATGCCTCTCTCTCTCTGTATAGTATTGATGGCTTCTATAATTGAGGCGTGATAGTGGTGGTATCAAGAGGTGAATTAAGTCGGGTAAGTCCCCACTGAAGGCCCAGGTACCAAATGCATGGCCCGCCACGGAGTTTCTTACATTATTAATTTCTCTCTAAATGTTCTGCTTGCTGTTGAACTGTATGTTGGTGCTAAGTAGATATCAAAAGAGAGCTCATTCAAAACAGAGCATGAGCTCTACCATGATTGGTGGCTTGCAGTGTGCTTGACCAGTTAAGTTTTTATCCATTCATAAATAAAAAGGAACTACTGATTTCGCAAAATGTAGATGAGTAAAAAATAAGATATTTGACATTAAAATGTAGTTAGGGTAAAGTAAAAGTCTCCTCAAACGGAAATACTTTATAAAAGTACAGAGGTGTGAAAAAGCTACTTTAAATACAGTATTAAATTACATGTACTTAATTACTAAGGCAACACCTGCATACTACTATTTTTACACGGCTATAAAATTCAGTACAATATGCACACAAACCTCAATGGTTAATCATTCTAGTTCCCCAACAGAGTTCACTTAAAACCTTTTGGTAAGTGAAAACCCCCCTGATGGATGGTGTACAGGTCATCGTCTGTTAAACATTAACACCATTACCAACTGGTTTCCATTATGTAACATGTAAGCGTGCATCATTAATTCATTCATCACCAAAAGAAAGAATGGATGCTGGATGCTTAATGATGTCCTAATTGTCCCTCTTGTTGTCCACTACATACCAACATGTGATCTACAAGTTCCCAAAGGTGTTCTACTGGTTTTTAATAGTATCCAGTAACCACAACATGCCACCAATAGAAGGCAACAAAATACACACAGGAACTATTAACATTTCCATTGAAAACCAATGCAATTAACATTCTAACCATTAAAACCATTTGTTTCAAAAACATTATGTAGGTAAATTTGAATTGGCTTGATATTGTATGCACAGAAAGTAAATTGAATAACAAATAAAAAACATTTCACACCCTTATGTTCTCTTTATGTTCTGATAGTTCTTTATATCACACTATTATTATCAGAGAACCACCAGCCACACCCCCCTATAAAGCTCAACAATCTCGCTCAGCCTCTCCCTCCTATTAATCACCCACACCTGTTCCGCTTAATCTGTACTCTTTAAAAGATCCATCTTCCCTTTCACTCAATTATGGCCTCCCAGAAGAAAAAGTGTCGGACTGAGGACCTTAGTTCACTTCCCACGTTTGAAAGGCATTCTTTAAGCTACTCTGTGTTACTGTTAACTTGTCCTCTGGTTATCATCCACTGACTAATGGCCAGACAGAGCAGAAAATACAGGTGCTTGGACATTACCTCCGATCCTACTGCCACCAGGATCAGAACAGCTGGAACCGGTTCCTCCTGTGGGCTGAGTACAAACAGAACTCCCTACACCAAGAAACCACTGGCCTGACCCTATTTCAGTGCGAGAGAGTCTGTCAGTCTGTCACACACCCAGCTACAAAGAGCCCTTGGACCACGAAAAGGTTCGCAGATCCTCAGAGGTCAGAAGGTCCTCCCTACCAATCAGGCGACAAGTTATGGTTGTCAACCCGGGATCTGCGCCTCTGACTGCCCTGTAAGAAGCTCAGTCCTAGGTATATCGGGCTGTTAGTCTATTCTGGGATTCCTCCCAGGTACCGCATCCACCTTACTTTCCATGTCTCGCTCCCGAAACTCTTTTCTTTCTCTGCCACAGAGAACCCTGGAGCGACTAACAATCCACCTCCCCCTGAGGTGCTGGACCAACCCTCCATATACTCGGTCCGAGAGATCCTAGACTCTCGATGTCCTGGCCCCACGTTCGAATACCTTGTCAATTGGGAGGGGGATGGGCCAGAGAAATGCTTCTGGGTCCCCCAGACAGGATGTCCTGGACCTGGCACTCCTGGAGAAGTTCCACCTGAATCATCCTGACCACCCCGCACCCAGACGTTGCTGATGCCCACAACTTCTGGGTGCGGGGTGGTCAGGATGATTTAGGTGGAACTTCTCCAGGAGTCCCCTGCATTGTGTTAGGGCATTAGGAGCCACCCCAGGAGGAGGGGGTAATGTCAGAGAACCACCAGCCATGCCCCCTCTAACGCTCATCACTCTGGCTCAGCCTCTCCCTTCTCTCCCTCCTTTCACCCACACCTGTTTCCCCTTAATCAGTACCCTAACCCCTTTCACTCGACGTCTGATCTACAGTATACATACCTTAGATCACTTGGACTTCCTATGGATCCTGCGTTCTTTGCTGTTTCCCGTGTTCCTCGTTACCCTTCTCAAGAAGCTCGCTACAGTTAAGTATTTCCAGCACTCCCTTTTCTGATTCTCCTGTGTTTGCTCTGGTCAGGATCAATAGACGTCACCTTGTTTTCTCCCGGTTTCCGCCGCCTGGTATTCTATGACAATTATCTATGTAAAACAATGTTAAGTGCCTTTGTTTATAACACATGCTATACATACGCTTACAAAAATAAACTACAGTATTACTACAGTAAACTGAAGTACAACAAGTAGTAAAATTGCAGTAAAATTAAGTACAACTGCAAAGTTTTGTTTATGTACTGCAGATTTTACTGCTGTTGAACTATAGTTGTACTAAAAGTTCATTATATTGTAATTTTTAAGACTGGCAATATAGTGAAGTATACATACAGTACAACTGCAGTCAAGTGATTTACTGAAATGCATGTTTACTGCACTTGTACTACATTGTGCTGCAGTTATGCTGTATAGTGCAGTATCACAATTGTGGGGTTTACTGTACTTCATAAAGTACAAGTAAAATCGCTGGACCACTACTTTGCAAAATAAAAAGATGAAGGTGATGTGTGTGTCATGTTCAAAGAACGTATAGACCATAATAAATTCCTTGGGTTAGGTAAACGTAGCCAATTGATTATGTTAAGCTGTTAATTTGTATGCTTTGACAATACATCTTAATACAGTAAATATATACAGTATAAAAATAAATTTCATTTTTTCATATTCTGAGATTAAAACATTACAGCAGGTAAATTACAGTTAATACAAGAAATCTAGGAGGCATCTTTTTTCAAGTCATATAATAAACAGAATACATCTTATTCAAAATTATAGTTTATAAATAAATAAAAAATTATTCATTAATTAATACATTATTTTTTTCATTAATTATTAATTAGAGATTATATGGTCGTTTATTAATTTATTTCACACTTATTACGTGTGTTTGTGTGTGTGTGTGTGTGTGTGTGTGTGTGTGTGTGTGTGTGTGTGTGTGTGTGTATTAATTGAAGATTCAAGGTTAAATTTTTTTGTAAATAGGGGATGCCAAAATTTGTGACAGGTACTGCATAGTGCTGGTTATGTTTCTCTTTGGGTTTTTTTTACTAAAGGAGAAATTCATAAGTATTTTGACTTTGACAGTTTTTGCAGTTTTTTCAGCAGTTGATAAAAACTACAGAATTCCTTTAAAAAACCTGCAGTAATTCTTTGTATGGGTACATAAATAAATGTGGCTTGCCTTCCCTATTCTCTTGCTGGTAGCTGGTATTTAAAAAAAAGAAAAGAAAAAGATTTTCCTCCCGAGTGCAGTGTAAGCAATCTTAGTGATTAGCTGTATGCCTGCTTCAGCTGTGCACAGTGTTCATGATGATTTGCTGGTCCATTTTGAGAGCCACTAAAGGCCTTAAATGTCAAACACAAATAGTATTTTCCCTTTTGTGAATAAATGTATTTATATAGCTGTTAACTTCATAGATTTACACTGTTATTGCTCACTATACATCTGGAATTTTTAGAAGTTTGCCTTCAGCATCTCTAAAGGCATCTTCAAGCTTACAGAATTAAAGAAAGTCAATGTTGACATTGATTAGGCTGCTTGCACTCTGTTCAAATGAGGTCTTTGGCCCCATGGCATGTGTGTGTGTGTGAGTGTGTGTGTGTGAGAGAGAGATTCCCACAGACAGCCCCTGGTTCCAATATACTGTAATATAAGCTGCAATCTCTCACAGCTGGCCTTTATAGGAGTGGTGAGTAGTGTCATTTTTTTCAGGGCAGTAGAAAACAGCAGGGTCAGAAGAGAATTAAGGACAACCTTAACCCTGTATCCTGGTCTCCAACTTAATATGAGCATTTTGAGGTCAGGCTAATCACATAGGCAGTTTAATCTCTGTGTGCAAACAAACAGACAATGACTGGATATCAGGATGTTTTCAAATAACTGGAAAAAAATGTCCCAAAACAAACACATTTAAGATTTTTTACTATTATAGAAATCTACTTTCTACAGAATTATTACTTTGTCACTTGTGGTTCTCACTGATCTCCTGAAGCACTAAAGTTCTCCTCTTCACTCACTCAGCACTCCTCAACACTTCATTCAGCTGATGCAGACATAATTAATCCTGAGGATCAGTTGCAACTTAGCAATTAGAATATAGAAAACCTTTTACCCAGAAATGGGTTTTTGACCAGGAGAATGACAAACATATATTTAAATTAACACATTAATAGCTGTGGGCACCAGATCAATGTTTAGCAATGGTTATCATCTTAATGTTTGACACCTAATAATCGGGAAAGTGGGAGCTCAGTGGTTAAGGCTCTGGGATACTGATTGGAAGGTTGAGGGAGTTCAAGCCCCAGTACTGCCAAGCTACCATTTCTGGGCCCTTGAGAAAGGCCCTTACTCCTCTCTGCTCCAGGGATGTTGTATCATGGTTAACACCAGCTTTTTAACATTGTTATGAAATTTGAAAATTTTCACTGTGTGCTGTAATGTACATGTTACAAGTAAAAAGCTCCTTTATAATAAAACTCTGTGTGAAGTGAAGAGGGAGTCCATATGTAATATTATATAAAAAAAAAAAAAAACTATCCTCATGTGTTTCAACTGCAAACTTTACAACCTGGTCAGCATTTCGACCTCTTGATATTAATTCCTTCTCATTGTTATGGGGAGTGCTAATAATTCAAGAGATGACAGCCAATGAAAATTGTGGGATATTCTAGGATGTATGGCGAAATAAAAATAAAAAAAACTCTGTTAAATAGCTCAATAAGGGAATGAGGTTTATTCATTTATTCATTCATCACAGCAAATGGTGTTTTAATGAATTTATGTGACTATAAAACCACAAAATGGTTAGGAGATTACAGCATCTGTTTGGAAAGAATGAAATTTGGAATTATGACTATAATAAACAACAAACATGAAAATAACAGAAATTCATTAGCCAACAGAGGCTGTACAACAAAAAGCTAATACACTCATTTTAAAATGCATGGAGTTAAAGATATATATTTTATGTTTATAACACAGGTAAGAATGTAATACATTCATTGGTGTTGCTAATTGCTTTCAGTTAGTAAGAACACATTTACTTGAATGTAAATTTGAGAAGAATGAAGAAAATGTGTATTAAAAACATAACTCTCTTTTGGCCTGTAATAACCGATTAAATAAATCCAGTTCATGGTAGTAAATGCAGGTTTTTTAATTCCTGACACACAATCCCTTTGATGGAATGAATACATGAATACAATAAAATGTTGTCTACTTGATGAAACCACAGAACTTCCTTAACTTTTCTACTGATACATTAGGTACAAGATGGCTAATTAGTAAACCTTCTAAATTATTAAGGATTTGATTAAACTTGCTTATTTCCAATGGGTAGTCCAAAAAGTCATACAAACTTTATATAAATAACTATAAATATATTTTATATTTTGTTTATATGATGGACTGTAATTAATGTAGCCAAGTGCAAGTAGTGCCAAGTACAGTGCATAAATGCAGTGAGCACTCCAGGGGATCCAGCACAGCCATTATTTGTGTATGTGTATAAAAAATATATAGTACAATATTGAATAATATTGCAAGGAACTAAAAAACAGAAAAATAGTGGGCTGGGCTGATAAGTCAAAATCTAAAATTGAATTGGATATTTTGTCAGGATTAATGGTGTCAGGATAAAGAAGCCCTGGAATAATAGTTTTGGCCACATCTCAACATCATCAAGTCTGGCTAGGCTTACATAAGGATTTGAGACAGGGTATATCCACAGAAGGTGTGTGGTTATTTCTCCTCTTTTGCACAATATTTTGTTTACATTTTTGCTACTGTTCACTGTCTCGTTACAACACGTATACTGGCGGAGCTATTTTGTATTCTGTGTATTGTCTTGAACTGTCTTGTGTTGTCTTGCACTGTTTGCACCAGGCTGCACACATGCACTTTATGTGGCGAGGACACTTACTAGTCCTTGGCCCTGTGTTTTTCTGTTTCTTTGATTGTTGTTTTATGTTGTTTAATGTAGCATCAGGGTTCTTGGGTAAAGTTGTTTCATTTGACTGTGTACTGCGTCAGCTATATATGGTTGAAATGACAATAAAAAGCTTCTTGACTCTTGAATATTTATGGAATATCTTAGCTGCTGAGCTCTTTTAAAAACTGTGTACCTCCTTCAAAAAAGTGTACCTAGAAGAATTGAAGAATATTGATTTTACTTTTCTTTTGTTTTCCTTTCCATTTAGTTATTTGCTAAAAATAAACTATTAACACTTCTGTTTTTGAAAGCATTCTCACAGATTTCTTACTTTACAAGTGCCTAAAACCTTTACACAGTATAAATTAGTTAGACAGACAGACAGACAGACAGACAGACAGACAGACAGACAGACAGACAGACAGATAAATAGATAGATAGATAGATAGATAGATAGATAGATAGATAGATAGATAGATAGATAGATAGATAGATAGATAGATAGATAGATAGATAGATAGAAAGAAAGATATGGAGTCCGGTGGCAGCATAAAGTCAGCTTGTTTTTAAGGATTGTGGTGGCTAATCTATGTGTGAAAATGATCTGACATATTCCCCGAACTACTCTTACACAATTTGAGCCTGATGAATCCTGGCATTGTCATCTTGGGATATACTTATACTTAAAATATAATGACATGGTTAACAATGTGTTGTAGTTAGAATTTAATTTCACTGTGACTAATGTGGGCAATCTCTCTACTCTTGCTCATGCAAAATAAGAAAGTATACTTAAGCTTGGTTTTATGTTATTTTTTGCAAATAAACTCTGTCTATATGTCTGTTTTGTCTATATATCAAAAATCTCGATTCACCTAACCCTAGATTTCTCATTTTATTTATTTTTTATTAGGATAGAAACAGAAAAACACTGTATGTGGAGTAAAACATGCTTAGAGCTAAAGTATTTGCTCATGCGGGAACAACAGATGCTCTCTCTCTCTCTCCAGGGACCTGATTTTGGGACCTCCCTCTCTTTGATTTCTTTTCAGATAAAAGGAGTAAATCAAATGTTTGTTGTCCCCAGGTCAGTATGTAAGGTTAGGGGTCACAAAGTGCTAAACAGATTAAACTCATCACTCATTTATTTTCTCCAACACCACGCTAGTTCTAATAGTAAAGAAAGCCTTAATTACTGATCAAATAAAAAAAGAAAAAAGAAAAAAACTGTCTCATTATGTGCATATCAACACGTGAATTGTGCTGAAACAAGGAAAATCATCAGGTAAAATTAGTTTTAATAGTGCATTTTATTACTGAGGCCTGAGCTTAATCCTTGTTAATGCAATATGTAATGTCTTAGAATCATGTATTAGAGACAATCACAGGGGACTAAAACACACCCTTTGAAAATTATCCAGCTTTCATCAGTCTTGTTAACATCCTGTTAACATTCTTGTCTTAAAACATTGCGATCAAGGCTTATCTGGCCATTTTTACTACTTCCCTGGTACGTAGCTCGTTTCAATTTCAGCAAGGACCCCTAGACTAATCCAGCTTTGTAATTACAAAAAAAAAAAACACTACTACAGTGTTGCCCTGAACTCTGTGACCCAATAAATATACTCGCCATACACAATCTGCTTGTTTTATGTAATGGCTTTTATATCCAGCGTGTCTGAATGCTTTTTACTCCTTATCATTTTTACGTGATCAATTTACTGCTACATGTCCAGAGTCAAGGCTGTACGAGAAAGCAAATTCAAAATGAGAATGTTGCTGAGTCTTTGTGCCCGCTATCTCTACCTCTCAGCTAAATCATAAATAAATTGCAGCATAGGCTTTCCATGTTTAAGTTGACCGATCACATAACATGCTGAAGAGCAGACATTTGCATAGTGCTACAGATATGAGGCCATGTCTTTTGCTGTCAATGAGCATTCTAGACAATAACCTATTAGAAATCATGGTTTAAGAGATTGCTAGATATTATTAAAATATAAAAAAAAGAAAGGATAGGAGGAATAGAATCTGTTTGGGAGGGAGGTAGGGGTGAGACCCTTGGTGAGAATGCAAGATGGCATTAAAAAGCTATTTGTCATATGCAGGCATGGAAGAACTGTCGACTTTCTTGGCAGCAGCCTTGATGTATCGCTAGGGTTTCCTTGAATGCATAGCCAATGATTATTGTTACTCTAGAGCAGAAAGCATCCTCACCTCTTCCCCAAAATAGCCCAATTCAAATGAGCTCTATTAGCCGAATTAATTGGGAGGAGGCAGAGTCACTTTGGCAGTCAGGGTTTGGGATTTGGAGCCAATGTGGGGGAGAGATTCGCTCCACCTAATTTGGCTAATGCGCCCTACCAAAAGATGGGACCCTGGTGCTCAGCATTAATTCCCCATCCATCATGAACTTAATAGTCCTACAGGATCTAATGGGAAATTTTCGACATCCAGGGCTGTGCATACAACTGGCTCCTGTCATCACTTAGGTGTGTGTCCATTGTGTGTATAATATGTTTGTGCAGCTTTGCATATATTATGATGTGCATTGGTTTCTATAAAGTCCAACAAGTACATATTCTATCTTATCCTGTTAACATTGCAGCATTTACTTTCTAACCACAGGAGCGTGGAGGATAATGCAATCAGAAGCCACAGATTCGAAGCAGACCATACAATAAGCTTTTTTGAGGGTGGGGAAAATTCATTAACAGATTTCTGGCGGTATTGGGGATTAGCAATCCCTTTATACTGACATGTAATTTAATAGCACACGCATCTCATTTGGTCCACACACAAATGTGATTTGCAACGCTTCCTGTGGCCCCTGCTTAGCATAGTTAAGCCATAATATGATTTTATACAGCGCAAAAGAGTCCTGTCTCTTTTAATAGAATATATAAATATATTAGCATAGCCACTGTGCTGTGCCATAGATTGTTCTTCATTTCTGTTGTTCTGAACAGCCACCTCATTTTAAATGTAGTGTCTAACTGTAGAATTGAGTAATCCAGCTTTAAAAAAATGTATAATCATAATTTGTGAAAATTACATTCACATTATAATGTCTTGCCTTCACAGGATCATAAAGCAGCTTAAATTGCTTCTGTTTGCATTGCATTACTGTGGCCATATGGTCACAATAAGTATATATCTCAATGTCCATAAATGCTATAGGCAATTTCCTTAAAGTTGACTTATGCCATTGAATTCTTTATTAATTTTTTAAAAAAAGTGCATTTCTTTTCATGTACAAAAAGACATGAATGTGCCACAAATGAAAATGTCCAAAACTACGGTTGACAGAGGGTGCTTTTTACTTGTCACTTGTACATTACAGTGAAATTCTTTCTTCACATATCCCAGCAATGTTAAGAAGATGGGGTCAGCCATGATTTAGCAACCCTGGAGCACAGAGCATTATGGGCCTTGCTAATACTAATGCTTGAACCCCTGACCTGTCCAATCACTAACTCAGATCTTTAACCACTCAGCTGCCATTTAGCCAATAAACATGTGCAAATACATTTGAACACAATCTAATAACTGCTATATCTATTAAACACCTAGCAAGACTATCAAGTAGTTAAGCTAGCTAAAATAGGGTTAGCTAACACCATGTAAACATATAAGTCTCCTTATTATGAACACCTTTTGCTCCTCTGTGTTATTTATACATTTTGATGCTGCAACTTTAATTTTCTACTACCAAAATGCTCTTCTGGATTCATACCTGGTGACTGGAGATGATAATGAAGTTCACATTAAACAATACTTAATTAGATTTAAGTGGCCTAAAACATTTTCATACCATTACATTTCCAAGCCAATGCAAACCACCAAAAACAACACAATAAAGATTGACAAGGTACAGTAGGTTGGGCCTAGATTCATGCTTTTGCTGTCAAATTCTGAAACTACAATTTGCATGTCACAAAACAACCTTTAATGTAAGAATTCAGTCAACAATATAGTGCACAGACGTATTTTGAACATTAAACAGACAGACATATATTGCACATTAAATCAGTAGCAGTACACATTTCCAGCTGTAAAACAACATGGCAAATGTTTCTAGATTATTTGGATAACTGTGATCATGACAGAAAGGGTCATATTACAAATGAAAGACAATATTCCGGCATGAGCAATGTATGTACCTCAATAAGACTGACACTACAATGCTAAATACAATTTACAAGAGTCAAAGTTGGGACCTTATGTTGTACCAGATGGGCTTTCTTTAGTTTATTTCATTAGTTTAAGGTATGTGAAGAAAATGTGTGAAAATGTGAACATTTTAAATAAAAAACCCTTTTATCTTTTTAAGACCATTTAAAAGCTTAATATTTGCCATTACACCAGCAGTGTACATATAATGTTTAAAGTGATTGCATTCTATACATTTTTTCTTACTATATTATTTTATCCAATTTATTACTTCTTTTATTTTTTACACAACAGGCAATTAAAGATCTAATGTACAGTTTGATGATTAAGGTGACTATTTCTGTTGTTTCTAGTTTAAAAAGACACTAATTATACAAATATGACATATCTGATATGTATTTGCAACGCTTTTTTTTTTGCAGCATTGTGTTACTTCCCACCCTGTTGTACATTTGGTTAAAAAATATATATATTTAACTATTTAAATAGTTTGCCTTCTACTGTACTCTTCTTTTTAGGAGCAACAGGAAGGTAAACTTAAAATAAATCAAAATGGAAAACACTGTGCATCCTGATTCCACTGCATTAATTTTCTCAGTGACTAATATTGAAACAGACTATTATCCCAAGAAATAAGAACAGAAAGCATCCTTAAATATTTGATCAGTCTTGCTCATTTTCTTCTGCCATTAGAAAATATTCTGATGTTCTAATAATTCAGCAAATTGAACTTTGTGATGAAACTGAAAATTAAAATTGTAATGTTTTCAAATTGTATTTTTTTTTTATTCATATAAAGGGAACCATGCAGAAATCCCCATCTTAAAGAAATATAAATAATTGGATGCTTAGTTGCAATGCAGTGGCACACATGAACTACACTCATGTTTCTTGGCCAGCTGTGCTGTTGCATCATTTGTTCATGACGACAACAAATGGTCTACAGCTGATTTAATCATCTGCTGTTATTCTTAACATTTTTAAAAGTAACAGAACGCTCATTCACTAGGCCCAGGCACAAAATCACCATTTATAAATGATTAATGTTTTAATGCACGTAATAAATTACTGGTCAGAAAAGGAGCAAGAATTAAACAACTATGATGTTTTTCCTTTAAGTCTTGAGGTCATCAGTGTGAGGTAACTTGCATATATCTTTTTATAGAAAGAAAAGACAATGTTGTTCTGTTCATGATTTTATCTTTGCATTCAAACGACTATATACAAACATTTTCCTGTTTTTAGCTTTTCCTCTAATAGTTCCTCTAATAGTAGAAGTAAATGAGCAAATAGTGGCACAGGAGTGTCTCAGGAGTGCATTTGTTTCGTTCTTGCACATTTTTTGACCATTTGTTTTGTTTGTTATAAAGACCATTAAAAACTTTATTTTCACCACTAAATATATTCTATTCTATGCAGCACGTTGCTTTGAAAAATGGTGTTATACTGTACATGGAAAATGGGTCTTGTTTTTCATATGTCTAACATGTGTAACAACCCTAAAATAAAAATTTTATTTGCAAATTGATTCCTCACAGCCCCATTACTTTACTGAATTATACAAACACATTCTTGTATCTCTATAACTAGAAAAGCAAATACAGTATTTTTCGGACTATAAGCCGCTACTTTTTTCCCACGTTTTGAACCCCGCGGCTTAAACAACGAAGCAGCTAATTTATGAATTTTTCCTGGGTTTTTCCCGGTTTCACAAACTTCAAGCGCAAAAAACTGAGCGACATAACATTAGACCAATTAAATTTCCGAATGGAAACGAAAAAACGCACCTCACCTGTGTTCTGAGCTGCACGGCTTTGGGAGAAAAAACTTCTATCAGGTGATTTTTAAACGCACGATGATGCCAAAAGATAAACTCCCAAAAGAAATTGTTGTGAAAGGAAGGAGGAAGACAGTGAACAATGACTTACTTGGTCGCCAACTGTTACAAGCCGTTGTAGCGCGTTGAGTCAGGGTGAAGGGATAGCTCGCTAACTCCAGTTGCAACAGAAATCATATGAGCACAGACAGGTTTCCAAAACTCATGCTTTTTTATTTTTCTTGGCAACACTGTTATGGGTTATTCAAAGAAACTTAGAAATGAGCATCAGAAAATAATAAGGACATAATCCTTGTCTTGCACACATGCAGTAATACCAGCAAATGCAGTGGCATGCTATTCCCAAAATACCGCTATGCTCCTAAAGGAAGTGCAACATATTTCACCCGTTTCACCGTGTGTAACGTGTCTTTCGTTAAAGCCTGTGTAAAGTACATTAGTGTAGACTTATACACTATATATTGCGGCTTATAGACAGGTGCGGCTTATTTATGTTCAAAATAAAATCTTTGTCAAATTCAGTGGGTGCGGCTTATATATGGGTGCGCTTTATAGTCCGCAAATTACAGTACATTTGCAATAATTAATTTACATCTATTTGGGTTGTTAAAAATGCTGAACTTACAAGCCAACGCTTAAGTAATTCAGTCAGAAGATGATGGTTTACATATCTATTTGGCACATTAAAGCAGCACATTTTCCATTCCCATATCTAAGCGCTGTACCAGCTGTAAAAAAAAAACCTAAACAAAAAACAACATGGCAACAACATGGCAACCTCCAGACTTTTGGACAGCTGTGGTTATGAGAGAAAGTGTCCCATTTCAAATAAAGGACAACATTTTTACATGATCAAAATCCATTTTTCATGGATCAAAGGGCTGACCTCATGTTAAACCAGATTTGTGACCTTCATTTGTTTTAGATTCAGGTATATAGGGAAAATGTGTGAATAAATGTGAAAGTGGGAATGAAAATGACAAATAGCAAAACCACTTCTCATTTTGACCCCCTCCTCTCTCTCTCTCTCGGAACAAAAGCTATATGTATTAAAGCACAGTGTTCTCATTTTGTGCTGCACTTCTTATTTTCTAGATATCAAGTATCTGATAATACTGTATTGAGTAAAAGATGCTGAGACCACTCCACAGTCCCTGTCAAGGTGGCGACATTTCCATCATCCTAATATAATGATAATGACAGGGGAGGAAAAAAATAAGTCAATTTCAGGATTGTAATAATCGATACGAAAACCATTCTCGAGCGACAGGTTTTCAGGAGAAGTCACCAACCTGCACGGTTATCTCCAGAGAGCAAGGCCAGACTCAGTCATTACTCCAGCTGCCTGAGAGACACCTGATTGGCGGCAGCTGACAGTCAGCGGAGCGATAAGGCCGCATGCTGGGTGCTGCATGCATTGTTTCTCCAATCATGACTGGCACAGGGTTGATCTGCCGATAAGGACATCATCAGTGGGCTGAAGAACATGCTAGCACACTGGGAGAGGGCCCAGTCGAACAGACTTGCATTTGTATTTATTGGTTAATGAATCAATGCGGCTTTTGGTGGAGGAGAAAGAGGTCTTAGTGTTACTGTGAGTATCTATCATTTCCACCTGGCGGTTGTGGCACTGCAAGGTCGCCACTGATAGCCGGGGAAAGGCAATCACTAAAGAAGCGTGGATGAGGAGACAACAGCCATGGATAGAGGATGTAAATCATCCTTTCAAAGGATACCGCATTGTCCCTGACTGTAAAGGTCTGATTTACAACGCAACTGCAATTTAAAAGCCATAAAGCAGCACGAACATGACATGACACATATTACTCTTTGGATTTGAATGTGTAACTATTTTAAACTAAACTAATATTTTTGCTAGATTAGAGTAATTTATTAAGACGTTTCTCATGTCTAAAAAAGTTATTTACATTTACATTTACATTTACATTTGCGGCATTTAGCAGACGCCCTTATCCAGAGGGACGTACAAAAATGCTTTGAGTCTCTAGCAATGAATAAATCTACACTCGTATGCAAGATTACAACTTAATATAAATATAACTCTTGAATTCTACAAAGCAAACTTGGAAAGTGCTAATTTAAGTGTTTCAGGAAGAGGTAAGTCTTCAATTGTCGCTTGAAGATAGTCAGGGACTCTACGGACATCCAGGCGAAGTTCATTCCACTACCTCAGTGCCAGAACAGAGAAGAGCCTTGAAGTTGTATATATATATAATGAATAATTAAAATGGGTGTAGACAAATATGGATGCCTTATGCAAATGTATGTTTATTATTAGTAAAACCATACTTAACATAAAGCATGAAAATAAAACTCTTAAAGTAATTATGGTGTTTTAAATTACGCAAATCATCAGGATACTAAACGGAACTAATCCAGTTTTAATTGCCGGATGTGTGTCACTTTTTATATCTGAGTAAAGAAAGGACATCGCCAATAAATGTGTTTTGCGTTGACGGTTTTATTTACACCGCTTTTATATTTATTTATTTATATTCTTATTAAAAATGGTTAAACAAAAATGTGCTCTGAATTAATCGTTAATAAAAATGAATGCTGTTAAAATGAATTTGCGCTAACGTGTTATTATGGCGTTAATTTTGACAGCCCTAATATATATATATATATATATATATATATATATATATATATATATATATATATATATATATATATATATATATACCTACCTAAAGATATCGACCAGACATAACATTACAGTATGCCATTATGAGCAGTGAGGTGAATAAAACTGATTATCTATTTGCGGCACCTGTTAGTGGGTGGGATAAATTAGGCAGCAAGTGAACATTTTGTCCTCAAAAAATGTTTAAGCGCAAGGATTTAAGCAAGTTTGACAAAAGCCAAATTGTAATGGCTGGAAGACTGGGTCAGAGCATCTCCAAAACTGCAGCTCTTGTGGGATGTTTCTGGTCTGCAGGGGTCTGTATCTATCAAAAGTCATCCAAGGAAGAAGCAGTGGTGAACCAGTGACAGGATCATTGATGCACGTGATGAACGAACCAACCAGCGACCCAACACAATTTTACACTGGTCGTCATAATGTTATGCGTGATCGGTGACCATAAAGTTAAGCCTGGTCAGTGTGTACATATAAATTTTACATTTTTTAATTATAGACTGTACACTGGGCCAGGACCACTGCAAAGTGATCAATGTCTTTTTGAGATGCGATTGCATGAACATTTCATAGTAAATTTGAAGGCACAAGTAGTTTCTAAGTTAATTACTCTTTATCAGGCAAAAGTTAGGGAGCACACAGCCTTCTGCATAACCCATTAAAAACAAATACTCATTCGGAAGCATCTGTGCAACTTGTACAAAAGGCACTGCTCCGTGAGACTCTAGACTTCGCAATTAAACCCAATTCACAGAGGAGCCTGGCAGGGTAACTAATTAGCAAGCGCAGAGGTGTTCTTAATGAACAAAGCCACTCCACCCTTACAAAAAGAGATGCCTCATAGAAACACACTCTCTGATTAGCTTCAATTAAATGCAACCATACTAGATGCACTTTTTTCATGCAAATTGACTTCCCTTTGCTCGCTAACGCAAATTCTATTTAGATGTGACATGGTTGTTTGTCAGTCAAGAAGGTGTGTGAAGATTAAATAAGTGAATGGAGTTTGCTTAATTTTTTCCTCCTCATCACTGTAGAAATCTTCTCATCTTGTTCAGTCATGTGTAGCTCATTGTTACAAAGAAGCATCTGAAATTAAATATTTATTTTTTGTAAGTCTGTCCTCAACATATCTCACCCAACCTGGCCAAAATCCATTTTTCTCCTAATCATGTCTTTGCTCTCTTTATTAATTTATTCTAGCCTGTAAATAGATGCTGGCAGCTTTGGTTTTAATTCAGAACACATAAGCCTCCGGAAGTGTTGAAAGTGCTGGGACACTATGGTGGATAGGCTGCAAAATAATGCACAGAAATAGGCATATATGAAATTGAATATGATTCATTGTGAGATTTAAGCTTTTTAAAGAACCCATTTCCTTTTGGGTTTTTCAGGATTGACACAAACCTGTGTGATGAATAAAGAGGAGCTGAGGAGAAGAAATTGCACCTGGGATTGGAGTGGGGGTGGTTGGGGGACTATGGATGCAGTGTGGCGGTTATCTCGAGTCACACTGCTTTTGGCTTGGATGTGCGCCAACACTGATGACAGACACAAGGCAATCAAGAGCAACTCATCAAAAGTGAGGGGAAGCAAATCAGCAGGTACAGTAAATGAGACACTCATACAATTATAGTACGAATCTTCTGAGTTGTAGTTTTAAGCACTGGGGAAAAAGTTTAACATCTCTGTTTGAAACGTTATGAAAATGTTTATAGTTATAAGATCATCATACTTCAAATGAGCAAAGCAGCATCAACACAACATGAAAAGACAGCCAACTCTGACCTGTTGTAAACATCCATGAGGTAGGGAGCATGAATGAAACAGGCATGAATGGCATAGGGGACTTTTCAACCATAGCAACCAAAAGAAAATGTATCCAATTTCCTTCATCCGCCCACACACCCATCCTGGTTATAACTTTCTGTTGGTCTAAAGTTTACACCATGGCAACAAAAAGTAATTAAATTCATAGCTTCTGACCTGACCAGCCAGATATCTCTCCCACTCCCTGGTTTTAACATCCCCTTAATGCCAATATTCAAGCTTATCTCACAAATACGGTCATAGCTAGGTAGTTAGGTCATAAATTCCTTTTCCTTTGACGGTCTATGCAAATCTGTGGAGATTATGTTATTGAAAGTAGGATGCTATCACTACCAGTAGTCATGCTGCTATCTGCAAGCTTTAGATAGGTATACAGCTATTGTCTTTTAAGCGCTTTTGAGCTGAAAACTGTTCTGGTATAGTGAAGTGGTGCCTGCCTTTCATGTACAAGCAAGGAGCCATTAATAAATCTGAAAAGGCAAACCCTGGTTGATTCTTACGACTAAGGCACTTATGACTCAGTTAGAGCCTCTATGAGATAAGTTAAAAGGCAAGTAATTGGCCTTAAATTTGAACAAGGACCTTATACAGTCACATACAATAATGACAACTACTCTATAGTAATATAATAAAAAAATTTAATAATAATAATTAATAATACTGAATGAATTATTTACTTATTTGGTGTAGTCTTGTAGAGAATAAAGGAATTTTAGTCATGGAATGTAGCAGGGGCAAATTATGGCAAGGTGCTGGTTTATCACAGATAGATTCAAATCCATTGCTCAAATAAATACACAGAAACAGCCAAAAACAATAAAGAACATGATGAACTGTAAACCAAGAAAGTAGGTACTATGGCGAACATTCAACAAAACCTTGTGATTAAGCACAGAAACAGCAGGGGATTAATAGACAAATGACGTAGGAACATAAACACAGAACAGGTGCACACATTTGAGGAATAAACCAATAACAAGACATGGGTGTAGACATTTACATTAATGGCATTTGGCAGAGGCCCATTATCCAAAGCAACTTGCAAAGTGTTTACAAGAGACAGAACCAAAACCAAAAAGGCAAATTACATACCCTATAAAAACACGGGCAAATAAGTACATCTTACTCCCCAGAGAAAGAATTAATGGAAGAATTTGTGTTGAAACTTAATTAAATGTGTCAAATTAATTGTCTCAGGTTTTTTATGCATATGCAAAATATTATAACCTCTTGCCCTATATATATATATAGGTGTGTGTTCCATAGCAGTGTTAATGTGCTTTAAAAATTTGACAATTTGGCAAATTTACCTCATAATTTGTGATTAAGAAAAATGGGCTTCTGTAGATTACAGCATTGATACAGTCCTGTAGATCAGTGGGCAGTGTATATATACAGAGAGAGTGAGAGAGAGAGAGAGAGAGAGAGAGAGAGAGAGAGAGAGAGAGAGAGAGAGAGAGAATAAAACCGGTTAGAAAGGTGAGATTGGATTTATTTTTATCCTGGGTATATATTAAAAACGATTATATTAGAGAAAGCTGGAGATACATGCCTGTCTATAAACGTACGTTACCTCAATAGTTCACACAACCCTACCCCACCCAAAGTAAAAACATCTATATGCAACAATGCTGAAAGCTTGCACAGACTTTAATGTAATAAATCCAGATGTCTAAAGAGCTCAGTAATAGTTGTGCCAGCCCATTTAGTACCAGCACATCTGTCTCAATTCCTACTGAATGCCGTAATTAACAGGATCCAGGTCCAGTTCCGGAGCAGCTTAGGACTGGAGATAAACTCTACAGTCTTCCTGAAGCAGAATTGTGAAGCCCTGAGGTTATATGTGAGGAAGGAAAATGCATTATCAGTCCCGAGCAAACACCAATGCATCATTCCAGTACACTGTTCATTTCCATATTCAAACCCACACCCCCACTATTAACAGTGCAGAAAAAAGAGAAACTCCATCATAGCAATGAAATACAAATATAATGTAACCCTCGGCCAGAGGAAGCCTATTAGAGTATCTCTTTCCTTTTCTCTCCGCATTCATTAACTCTTACCATTTACCGGCAAGACAGTGCAAGTCATTAAAAATGAATCCATCTCAATTAGGTGATGCATTAACAATATCCCAGATGAGGTATTTCGGAAACTCGCTCTCCTTATTCGAGCCTCTGACATACAGAAAAACCTGGCATGGCAACCTAATGATGTGCTCATGCCACAGATGGCGAATGTGTAGGCTCTTAGCACTGATGGAATAATTAAAGAATAAAAACACAACGCTGTTATCATTCCCTGTTTTTGTTTTTTTGTTTTTTTAAGTGCATCAGTTAAGCATCATCTATTAATAACCTGTGCACACCACCGATGCCCATGTTTAAAAAGTATTTATGGGTGTCTTTCTAACTGAGAGGAGAATACGATGGAGGTATGTCCTAAGGCGATAGTTGAGCCATACAGTGAATTCAGGTCATTTTGGCAGAATTGTGGGTGTTCCTGTAAAGCTCATTACTGGCTATGTAGAGGATTACAAGACTGGGACAGAGGCAAGCCATCTAATATGGGCGGACAGGCATACTGTCTGCATTGGCTTACCTTTTTTTTTAAGAGTGGGAAAATTTGGGCAAAGTAAAAAAAAAATTACATCTCATAGTAAACCAAAAGGAGGCCAGTACTTTGTTGGAAGGCCTTGCCTGTGATGCTGTAGGCATCAATTTTGTTTTTGATCTGCTCCGGCATGTTTTCTGGTAGCCCTGAAAAAGCACTTTCTCTCACCCTCTTCGTGTCTGGCAGACCCATCAGTCACTGCTCACTATCATATCTAAAAGGAGAACACTGACACTTCTCCTTTACAGTCCAGGATTGATGGACAATGCACATAACTGCTCTCCCCCTTTTTAAAGTAAAAGTGACAGTGTGGTCAGAGTGTTCTTTTAGCAACCAGGTCATGATCCCTGTTGATTCACGGTAACCACATTTGATGGCGTGACACTAATAAGAAACAGTACCAGTATATGATACTGTACCACATTTGAAAAACGAGGGCTTGGTAAAAAGGTAGGTTTCTCTTTTATGGGCTTTGTGATTGATATGATTGCTTTGTCAACCTTGATAAGGACAAACCTGCGAGCTCTCTGCTCTATGCGTGCTAGGCATGCTATTGGTGCTCTTACTACTGAATGGAAATACAGAGAAAAGTCATATTATATAATTGTGAATCCTCAAAACATTGTTGAGCACTACATAGGTTGTACGCTGAATTTCCATTCAACTTTTCTAATGATACTCATTTTCCTTTAAGTTAGAATGCTGTGCTTTTGCTAATGACTTGTAGTAATTTGTATATTGTCATCTTTCACTGTCCCCTGTTGCACTGTTTTGTCTCCGAATGGCTCTATTTTATGTCCGTTGTTTGTGTAAGGTATATGTACAGTCAGATTACTTCCTTCATCGGGTAAACTAAGTGCAAGGTTTCAGAAGAAGAAAAAGATTTTTATGTAGGCTGCCCAGGTGCTTGTTCAGTCTCTTGTCATTTCAAGACTGGACTACTGCAACTCTCTGCTTTCAGGTCTTCCTCCAAATGCTATTCGTCCACTGCAAATGATTCAAAACGCAGCTGCACGACTTGTGTTCAATCTGCCCAGGTTCTCCCACACCACCCCACTGCTGCGCTCCCTTCACTGGCTTCCAGTAGATGCACGTATCAGATTTAAAACACTGATGCGGGCCTACAAAGTCAAAAATGGACCAGCACCATCTTACCTCAGAGACCTCATCATACCTCGCACTGCACCACGCTGTCTGAGATCCTCCAGCACCACTTGACTGGTTCCACCTTCTCTCAGAATGAGAGGTAAGTATACTTCAAGGCTCTTCTCTGTTTTGGCACCGAGGTGGTGGAATGAACTTCCCCTAGATATCCGTACAGCGGAGTCCCTGGCTATCTTTATGCAACGGTTAAAGACCTACCTCTTCCTGAAACACTTAAATTAGCACTTTCCAAGTTTGCTTTGTAGAATTCAAGAGTTATATTTATATTATGTTTGTAATCTTGCAAACCAGTGTAAATGTATTCATTGCTAGAGACTCACAGCACTTTTGTACATCGCCCTGGACAAGGGCATCTGCTAAATGCCGCAAATGTAATGTAAATTTTTATAGGTTATATGTATAAATATTTTTATTCTTTATGCCTATAGTGTTCATATATGAGTTGGTAAAAAATTAAGAAAGTCTTTTATTTTTCTATGTTTACACACTATCATCTTTAAAATAGTCCCCTTGCACAGCAATGCAGCGCTTCCAGTGTTCCTGACACCATCTGCAAATCTGCACTGGATCTCCGCAAAGGTATCAAAGCGGGACCTCTGAGCTGGATCTTCATCTTCAGGAACAGACTGAAGTCCGCATAAGACAAATCTGGGGAGTAGGGTGGGTGCAGAAGTGAGATCATGTGGATTGTTCTCCAATGATCATCATGCACAAGAAATTGTTTAGAAATTATTATGGGTTAAGCTTGTTGAAGGTCTTCCTGGTCTTCTGATGTTCTTCAGCTCTTAAAGCACGCGTGCCACTCAAAACACCTCGAACGACTCATTGCAGCATCACTGTGCATAAAACGTATGTCATGTCAAACGTCTCTGTGTCAGATATGCCCAGTTTAATGCAGAATTTCAGATTTGCTCTTTATTTTAACTTGCTGTCCATGATGAAATTGGAGAATAGCACCAGTTAGTACCATTAGTCTCGTAGAACCGTTATCCTGTGAGGCACAATATTTAGTTCCTTTGTATGTCTATATATGGAAGGATGACAGTAAAGCTACTTTGATACTGTACAAATCCCTCTCGTTGAGATTATACCATTAGCACATAGATCAGTCAACAACATCTATTTGCTCTTCTTAAGCCAAAACTACACCAATGTGTGCATGAGCAATAATGCTGAAATCAACATTATGATGCTGTATGAGTATTACTGCAATTGTTTTTATGCAGTAAGATACAGCAGGGAACAAGCATGAGCAATTGAGATGTATTTGGATTTTTCTTGCCTATTTATTAAAGAAAGAAATACACTAGAGAAAGGAGAAAACAAAAGCCTAGTTGCTGTTAAAATCACCTTGATAGCACACATTTCCAAAATTCTTTGATAACCAATGCAATTATATAGTATTTATCCAAAAACACTATGGGAAGAGTCTATGACCACCCTTGAGGACTTGTATTATAATCTTTAAAATAACCATTTAATGGCATTTCTTTATCTTTTTTTGCTTTAAAAATCTTACATTATGTTGGATAGGTTCATTTTATTGCACACAATGCAATGGAACTGCTTGCTGATAGCAGTGCCACTGGGATTTATTCCTTGCTTCATCCCTACATAAAGAGGGTGATGCAAAAGTACTTTAGTCTTTTAGTGTAAACCTGCCTCTTTCACCTCCCCATCTGTACTTCCCTTTCAGGAACTTGAGCTGCATCGAAACGCTTAGGGAACACGACTGCATTGTCCATGCTCTTAATAATGAGTCTAATCAGTCAAAATTGAAGACAGGCTGTCACCAGCGGGGTGACGTCCCGATCAGGGAAAAAAAGCGCACCTAGAGAGAAGACTGCTTCAGTTTCTGTTCATTCATGAAGAGCTCTGTATGAAATTGAATGTTTGTCTGTCTGTTTTGTCAAAAGAATGAAGACATCTGAGAAAACTAAGCACAAATCTCGGCCGTGTGCTTCTCCCTGTCCTTGTTTAATTTCGGTAAGGGATAGATACAGCACGTGTGTGGCTTGTTTGGGAGCGGAGCATGCGATTTCAGCTCTTGAGATAGCCGTTTGCCAGCACTGCACTCGCATGCCTATAGCAGCTCCGCTCTGCTCCGCTCCTGGCAGGTGCTTTTTGAGGAGAACGCCCCTCACTCCTTGCAGTTCTGATCCCACTCTTGCTGAAGCAAAGCGGCGCTCCGGTTCCCGGGGTTCGCTTACGGATCTTGCAAAAGGTTTGGAGACGGGCTTGTCCCTTTCTCCTTCCTCCTTTGCTTGGTTCAACTCTCGTTCGGCTTCAGAGGCACGCCTCTTGGCGATATCTTCCCCCCGTCACAAGAGTGCACTTACGAACATGATTGTGAGGAGCTCCTGAGGTTGTGAGATGTGGCGTTCAGAAGCTCAAAATAGCTTGGCCGGCCGGTGAGCATAAAGCCCCTCCCTCGGGCAAGCTCGATGAGTGTTTTTTGCTCCCGGCATCACAGCCTCCACATCGGGGCTTGCCATTTTTCCCTGACCTGCACACCGAGGTGTCCATGTCCTGGGCGCAGACTTTCTCAGCCCGCCCCTTCAGCCCCAAGATCCCAATTTATTCCAACATCTCTGTGCTTAGGGATTATGGCTATATTGTCATGCCACGGGTTTAAGAGACTCTCCTCTCCCCAGGTGTGGCATCTTCCCTAAAACCCCCGACATTACCCACCAAGCCCCTGCACACTACCTCAGCGCTGATGGGTAAGGCTTACGCCTCAGCAGGTCAGGCCGCTGGATGTTTGCACACCATTTCGGTATTGCAGGCATACTAAGCCGACTTTCTGCAGGAGCTGGATCTGGGACTTCATAGTTCCTAAAAAGGATGGTGGGTTGCATCAAACAGGTTGTGTCTCAGATCAGATCCAAGGATTGGTTTGTCATAGTAGATCTAAAAGATGCGTACTTCCACGTACCCATCTTTCCTTCTCAGATGAAGTTCCTGAGGTTTGCTTTCGAGTTCAAAGCATTCCAATATCGGGTTCTTCTTAGCACTTAGCGGTCCGGCATCAAGATGTCGTTCCTGCTCACATGAGGCTGAGTACCGGGAAAAGTGTGCCTTCTCCATACAGAGAACCACCTATCTCTGCATCATTTGGGATTCGGCCTGTATGCATGTGCAGCTTTACTCTGCCCGCATAGCGTCCATCCTCACGGCGGTCAGGAAGGTCAGAGAAGGGCAGTCACTCACTGCCAAGCAGTTTCAAAGACAGCTCGGGCTCATGGCAGCAGTGTCCAGTGTCATTCCTGCATTTCTGGCTCAGAGCCCAGGGCTCAAAAAGGACAATCCCCTCCGCAGGATCTGGGTCGCACGCCGATGCCTACATGCATTAGATGCCAGGAGAGATCCTGGGTTCCTACTCCAAGGAGTTGCCGAGTGGCTCTGCACAAGGTCTATGGGACAGTGGCACATTATTTGCCTAAAAATACTGGCTATGCTTCTGGCTATAAAGCTCTCCCTCCCGGACCTCAGAAGCTATCACGTGTTGGTCTGCTTTGATGGCTTACGATGCTCGGTGGTCTTATATATCAATCACCAGGGGGGCTGCATTCGCGCCCCTGTACAGGCTGGCACGAAAGATCTTCCTGTGGGCCCAGGGGAAGCTCCTCTCCTTTAAAACAGCTTATATCCCGGGCCGCTTGAATAATGTAGCAGACACCCTGTCGAGACAGGGGTCCAAGCCCATGGAGTGGCGCCTCCACCCCCAGGTTGTGGAGCGTTTTTTTAGAGATTTTGGCAAAAGCCCTATGGTTCTCCCTATATCCACCAGCCCCTTTGGGACTGGATGCTGTGGCGCAACTGTGGCCGAGGGTGTGTCTTGACGCCTTTCCCCCGTCACGCTGCTTCTGGGAGTTTGAGAGAATTCGCCTGGACGGAGTATGTCTCCTCCTGGTAGCCCTGGGGGGGGTCTCTCCACTGAGGTGGTAGAGCCCTTTCTCCAATCCAGAACCTCCTCCACGAGGAGGTCATATGCTGCGAGATGGCATCTGTTTAATGCATGGTGCTCTCAGCACCGATTGGACACATTCCACTGCCTGGTTGGTTTAGTGTTGTAGTTTTTCCAGAAACAGTTTGCTAAATGGTTGGTTCTGTTAACCATTAAAGTATACGTGTCCGCCGTTTGAGCGTATCACGCCCCGTGTCCAGGCATTCACTAGGCAGAGACCCATTCCTGCTGCGTTTTCTCCGTGGCACCCACTGAGGCCTCCGTTGTGTCTCAGAGTGCCTGAGGAGAGTAGGAAATTTACAGGCCCTCTCTGTGGCCCCCTCTTTCCTGGAGTTTACTCCAGGCTTGACCAGTGCCTTCCTGCACTCTAGAGCGGGTTACGTCCCCAAGGTGCCCTCGGTCGTCCCACGACCTGTCAGGCTCCAGGCATTCAACCCTCCTCCTTACCTGACAACAGACCAGGAGAAGTTAAACCGGCTGTGCCCGAGCGCTGGACTGTTACATACGTAACCTAGAGACGTTTTTGCACAAACAGACCAGTTTCTAAAGCTTCAGCTTTCATGCTTATATCTCCATTAACAACACCATAGTCATAAATCACTGACTAGCCAAGCCGAATTTTTCCTTCATAACTCACCTTATAGCTGCATTGCACTGTGCATTAGTTGCAGTCTGCAGTATTTAATTTATTTGACACTAAATTTTTTTTAGGAACTTTTATTGTGTTTGCAGTAGCCAAAACCCTTTCTCTCTGAATAAACACTTTTGTAATTGTGCTAGCAATATTCCTTTTATAATAATGATTAAAATATATACAAGGACAACACCAGCATTTTAATAAGCCCTGGATCCACTATAAACCTCAAATATTTACAATAGAAGTCCAGAGTAGATGATTACAGATGCAGTACCATGTGAAGAACCAAAACATTATCTCATGAGTGAAAATATTAGTATTCACATACACAGAATTCACATTTCAAATTGTGAAAATTTCGTCCTATATTCAACAATTATCTGAATTTCTATTTTTAATATGATATTTTACCGAGTTGAGGAAGTAATTCCAATGTGTGCTCTCTTTCTTCATTTTTAGACAGGCTACTGGCAAGACAACGGTGTTTATGCATGTAATTTTCTCCCATATGCTAATGCTGTATGCTAATCAGTGCCTACAGAGCCTATAATTGGTGATAAGCCTCACTGCTGTGCCTCACTGTTAAGATGATGTGCATCAGCCTAACTCTATCTATTTTAAATCATGAAAAAAGGAAAGAAAAAAACCCAAGACAATACTTTAGGCCTTCTTGGTCCAAACGACAGACTCACATTATTCGATCTCCCGAAGCCACAACAAACAACTTCTCATTGGCGGGGAGCTACATAATTAAAACTTAAACCATCCTTCATAAAAGGCATGCCGTCAACTGTTTAATCATCAGTGCATCACTAAATATCAGTGGAGAAAAAAAATGGCCAGGGATCTATCAAACACAAGTGTAAAATGCTCAATAAAATGTTATTCTGCCTGTGAAATCTGTTTTAATTGCCCTCAACATAGGGTTGACAAAGTGTGCTTTATTTCCTACCTCGATATAATGATAATGTCCTAAATAAAACAAGGTAATAATTAATAAAACGGCTGAGATTCTAAACATTAAAATACACAGAGCAATAAAGACACATAGAAATCCTTGTTATTTATTAATTTTTGCAAAATGCATTACCATTAAATGCATTATAATTAAAATATTACTAAGAATCTTTTGAGTATAACACCTACTGATATATGAAGTGCTTAAAATGCCCTCGATGCATTTTGATGCTTTGCTAATTTAATTCAGGACCTTCGCTAACAACAATAAAGATAGCGGATGCTAATAAAATCCGAAAGCAAACGCTACTAAACTGACTAATCTGCTTGCATATTCATATTTTAATCTATATCAGCATGCGTGCTTCCTATAGATGAGCTGCACATTCCCATTCCCTTTATCTTTCATGATGCGCTGAGCAGAGGCTAATATGGAGCCCCCCGTGAGCGGTGTGGTCTTTAAACGACTGTTAACCCGCATCTCACAGTGCAGACATGAAGCATAAAAAATCCAGACGTGTGCAGCCCGGAGAGTAAATCATAAGAGCCATCAATAAATAATTACATTCAAATGTCTCTTAATGACCAAACTTTGCTGACAGAGCTGGAGTTTATGGGCTCTGATTAGGGCTCGCGCTGGACGCTTTTACGGCACGCCGGTCATAAAGAGAGGCTTCTGGCTCACTAATGACACAATGGCTTAAAGATAAAAGCCCCATACAATGTAAAAAAGCACAATAACAGCACAACAGCTACTGCAGTGCAGTGTAATATTACAGCTGGCCCTCCATTAGATGGCTTTTATATCAGCTAGCACGTGCCGCTTATATCACAACAGAAGGGCGGTGTGAAAAACACAACAAACATGCAAACAAAAAAAAATTCCCAAGTCTCCTCTTACCCTCCAAAATTAATTCAAATTTTATTTGGAAAGCTCTTATACTGTAGCAATACATGTGGTCATAAATACAGATATGGATTTAGATCCCTATTGAGAAAGCCAGGGGTTACAGTGGTGAGAAAAAACTCCATGAGGAGAGAAATCTGACACAAAATGTAGCACATCCTCTTCTGACACCAGATATTGAGATTATACATTTTTACTTTTCTACAGCAGTATATTTTAAAGTCAGAAAAGTATTAAGTGTGATGAAAGGATTTCATGTTCAGTTTGACCATCATTGTCATTAGTTATTAAAAATTCATGCTGTGCATATTATTGCCCATTTGAATGTTTTGGATTTGAGCTCATTGGCCTTTTCCAGAAAGGAGAAGAAGGATGCAGGTGTTACACTGTGGTTTCAGTACTGTTTAATTATTCAACGTGGGCTTAACCTCAAAGTTACACTGCTGTCCTAAGAGTTCTACAGAGTGAGTGGTGGGTATGTCGGCAAAGCCACTGCTATTTATTTCATACCCTTGAAAACAGTATACTGTACAGTGCATCTTCTGTGCGTGTGACACTATAAACATGAAAACGTGCAAAAATGTACATTGATTATTGTGTGTTAGAATAGACCATAAGTGACAACACACTTACTGAGCCTGAAATACAGGGAGCTGCATGGAATCTAAACAATTAAAGCAGCAAATATCCTTCTTTTACACATAGAGGATTTGTTTGATGGCATGTAGAAGACAGGGCTGTATCTGTTTCAGATACCCAGAGATACAGACACAGAGACACACATGCACACACTCCAACACTCATCTGCCAGACGGCTACCTGTGGAGCGTCACACTGTTTCTCCCATCACCTGTCTCACAGTAGTCCCAAAGGTACTTCCCTGCCTAAAAAACACATTTAATCTCTCTCTCTCTCTCTCTCTCTCTCTCTCTCTCTCTCTCTCTCTCTCACTCACACACACACACACAGCCTTGCCAGATTTGCACAGTGGAGCCCACCCGTACCACTTTTACTGTCACCCACACAACATAAAGGACAACACTCTACCATCCAACACCTCCTCCCCACCTCCCCTTACCAGACCTCATGTGCCTCGAATATGAATTATTTAAACCATCTACAAAAAAAAATGTACATTCACATATTTGGCCCAACTTGGAAAAAAAAAAAAAGCAGGTTGTAGTAAATGGGTGTGCTTTTTTCACCAACCAGATACTGTTGGAAACCCTAAATATATTTAAAAACACAGTAAAAGATAGAGGGGAAGCCAGTCGAGTGACAATGAGGGTGAAAGTAATGCAGAAAAAAAGAAAAAAATGGAATTCAAACGAAGAAAGCGTGGATGTTCTTTTGCATTTTCTCGCCCACACACACTCACACTCCTCCATGATTTAGCTTAAGGCTGTGGATGAGAGCCATAGTGCAAAGTGTAAGGTGTAGCAAAGTATAAGGACATGCTGTGAGTAATATGTGGTTTGAAGAGTGATAATTAGTGGGTTTTTTGTTAGTAGAGTTGTACAAGAGATAGATAGATAGATAGATAGATAGATAGATAGATAGATAGATAGATAGATAGATAGATAGATAGATAGATAGATAGATAGATAGATAGATAGATAGATAGATAGAACTTTAAGAACTTTGAGAGTTTTCACGTGCTGCCTAATTTAACCTCCTAGAAATAGGATAATAAGTTATTTCCTTATGGTGGATTAGTGTATATTTCATATAAAATTTGGGGTGTACTTATCTGACCATGTGAAATGATGAATCAATTTGAAAGGTAACAATGGAAATTTCATTATTGTGTAAATAATTTTAAAGACCAGCAGAAATAAAAGTTACCTCAGATGTTAATCAGACATCATATCAATGCTAATAAATGAAATAGAAATAGATTGTTTCATGGTATACAGAATTACTTGCCATTCTTGAATCATAACAGGTTTAGTGATCATAACAATTGCCATCTTATACTAGAAGACAAAGTGTAACTGATAGATATCAATTATTTGGTGCTATACTGAATAAAACTGTATTGTGTGGAAGCCTGAGGTTTTCTCCCCTTTGTTTAATGACATACTGTATTGGATGTCATGAGTGCAAAACTAAAGCACAATTTCATTTTTCTTCCAGAGTCTTAAAAGTGGCAACAAATCCCCTCTTTATATGAATGTAAATGTCTAAGGTGGACAGAAATTGTCAGAGACAGCACCCATCCATCAAAAGAGCAACAGACTGGCTTGCTCACTCCTATCCCCTTCATTCTCAGCAGCTGAACAGGTGGAGGACACTAACATAGCCACAAATCATTTATCTCCCATTATAGTCTTCTCTCTTACCCTACCTTCACCAGAGCGCAGGAAACATAGGGGAAAATAATTACAAGCCTGCATGATAAATCAGTAGCAGAGATTCCTATGTCCAGGTGTTCATACAACACTTAATATTAAAGCGACTCACACAATTAGTGAGGGTTTAATCTAGATCAACAGAGGCACCCAGTTCCCAAGCAGAATAGAAATTAAGCAACAGATTCTCAAGGTAGTAACCCTGAGGACCAAATATTTATTCTCATCAAGCTAAGATGAATGAGTTTGTTTGGTGTAAGAATTTAGTGTTTATTCTTGGATATCGTCCTCATGATAAAGGGATTTAATAGGATGCCTTGTAATTGTCGAAGCATTGCAATGGAAAAAGGGCCATTAAGGAGCATTCGACAGCCTGTTAAAGATGGCAAACACTGTCACTGGGTAAAAATTGAGCTCCAACACTTGGCATAAATTGGGCATGAAGTGCACCCTCCATTTTGCTCCAGCTAAGACCCTGACATGTTGGCATGAGCTGCTCTCGCTCTGTTACTGAATGCAACATGCTGGCTATTAGTGGGAAGGCATCCGTTCATATCTGCAATCTTTCTGTGGCATTATACAATTCATCAGGTCTATTGTTTTCACACAGGAAAGAAAAGGGAGCATTCATGCGTGCGTGTGTGTGCGTGTGTGTGCGTGTGTGTGCGTGTGTGTGCGTGTGTGTGTGTCCAAGTGTAAGAAGAAGGAATTGAAATGAACCATTTTGCATTAAGATTCCTAGCCTGTACTGTATGTGGTAATGGCAAACTCACCACCTCCCAAGTGTTAATGCCTTTCTACATTGCAGCAGGTACAGTCAAGTGACTTTAATTGCTTGAATTTTACAGCTTGCACTCTGTACCATCACTGTCGACAGCAGCGATGTCACTCAAATTCTGTCTACATGTGTCACTCAAATTCTGACCAGGCCACATCATTGTTCGAAAGCAGTAATGTAAAACTGTTCTTTATTTGCAACATGTTATTATTATGTATTCATTTGATCCATTTAATTTAATATCCTAATCACTGAAAGTAGAATAAGAGTCCACAAATGTCCAGAAAAAAGAAACAATGCGACATGATGCACAAAAGTGATTTGTTGTACATTTAATGCATTTCATAGATGCCTTTATCCAAAGCCACTTACAAAAGTCCTTTAAAGTTAATCTGTAATACACATTCTAATATGGGTTAATAAGGACACCAGTACCGTCAGTCATAATCTCTAAATTGGACAGAATACTGTAATAATAGGATGCTTTTTTTATTTTTTATTAGAAGATATGCTAATTTAGTTCAGAGATGAAGTTGAAGTTCACTACAACACCTAGGTGCAGGTGCCAGAACAGAGAAGCATGCTTTTCTTGTACCATATATATATATATATATATATATATATATATATATATATATATATATATATATATATATATATATATATATATACAGTACAGATCAAAAGTTTATATATATTAAATATACAGTACAGACCAAAAGTTTGGACACACCTTCTCATTCAAAGAGTTTTATTTATTTTCATGACTATGAAAATTGTAGAGTCACACTGAAGGCATCAAAACTATGAATTAACACATGTGGAATTATATACATAACAAAAAGTGAACTGAAAATATGTCATATTGTAGGTTCTTCAAAGTAGGCATCAAGAGAATGCCAAGAGTGTGCAAAGCAGAAATCTAAGCAAAAGGTGGCTACTTTGAAGAAGTATATATATATATATATATATATATATATATATATATATATATATATATATATATATATATGGTACAAGAAAATATATATGGTACATATATATAGTATATATATATATATATATATATATATATATATATATATATATATATATATATATATATATATATATATATA